>NC_041392.1:709379302-709385179 GCF_002162155.2 Triticum dicoccoides
CAGTCGGACATCGGGGCGACATCACAGAAAGGGCTTTAAAAGAAATGCCACAGCCGGACGTCGAGGCAACATCACAGAAAGGGCTTTAAAAGAAATGCCACAGCCGGACGTCGGGGCGACATCACAGAAAGGGCTTTAAAAGAAATGCCACAGCCGGACGTCGAGGCGACATCACAGAAAGGGCTTTAAAAGAAACGGTCATGGTGAATATCCCGGAGGTAGAACCATCCCAGAGATACTCGATAATAACAATAATATCACGGGTTAGTCAACAATAATAATAATCATAGTTATCACAAGTCACGAGTAGTAATTCCATTACTGATTAACAGTTTCACCTCCGAAGACCGACACTAAGACCGACACTTGACACATCCCAGACTGTAATCCTTAACCATGGACACGGCTATTCGAATAGGTTTAATCTCTGCAGAGGGTGTACTCTTTACCCACGAGTAACGGATTTCTTTAGTCCAGCGGGACTAATTCCGTCTACGGCCTTTTTGTTGAAAACACACCTAACTTGCACACACCAGCTTATCTCACACGTGTCTGGAATCACCCACGACACCTGTTAAGCAAACTCTAAGTGGGGAGGCTACAATCTCGCGTAGCATGGGATCAAATTTATATCGCGCGCTCTAAGGGGTGGCCTCCCCTCTCGGTCCCAACCGGAAACACCCATGCCCCCGGACCAGGTGGCCTGCCTACCAGCTACAACCGGTATCTTCCACCATGGCCTCTCTGTACGGTGTGTGCTAGAAAGAGGTTGACAACTTACTGAACCGTACTCTACTTGCTGTAGAGACGAGTGGTAGTACGAAACAAGTATGGGGGTTACTGGAACAAGACTCGATCTACGGTCGACTCAGGAGGTTCAAGTATTCCCTGCATGATTAGCATAACGAATATATTTCATCCAACAGAGTCACCTCTCATATCACCTTACCATGCCATACCAGACATAACCGTCCCGACGGAGACCGGCGACAAACTCATGCCTACCCAAGGCAGAGGTTTTCCCGGGTTCCTGCCGGTATGCATGCAAGGCACATGAGCGTGATTATCATCACAAGTGTGTTCATTTCCAACAGCATGGAAATCAATAACATGCACCCATGCATATGATCATATCACATGAAATAACAAGTCCTTCGAAATGCGGTGGTGTTATAAATGCATCAACGATCACACCAAAAATATTATGCCGGGATTCAGAATGCTTGCCTTCAATGTGCGGAAAGGCAGGGTGCACTCCAAAACTTGAAACATTTCTCTCCTCTTCAAAAATCCTATTTTAGCAATATAAAAGAATTAACACACAAAATAAAAACAGCACCAAAAGTTGTTCTGAAATTTTTTAAAATAAATCTTAAAATAAACTAGGTGAAATTTGAGAGAGGTAGGAAAAAGAATCAACTCATTTGGAGTTATATTTAAAAAGTTATAGCCAGTCAAAGATTTGGTCAAAATCTGTTTTTTTAAAATAAAACAGAAAAGAAAACGTTTCGGAAGGGAATACGTTTTCCGAGCGGGGAAAGCGTACTGGGGTGGATTACGCCTTCACTTAACCAACGTGGATAGGCGCAGGGTCGCTGACAGTGGGTCCAGAGGGCCCACTGGTCAGGTTTGACCAGTCTTCTCCCTCCTCTTTCTCTGTCCCGAGCGGAGGCGGGACTCCGGCGGTCGCCGCCGCCGATTGGCGGCTCCGTTCGAGAAACCGAAGTCATCCACGGGCTCAGGGGGTCGAGGCGGTCCCGCCGGTGGGTGTTACAGTCTCGGGAGTGGAAGGGGTCGTCGGCGATGAGCTTCGCGGCGGACGGAGAGCATTGGGAGCAGAGTGGTTTTGGGGCTACGGTGGTCCTCGATCAAAATCGAGTAGTGGGAATGGTTTACGGGAGGATGAGGGGGCTCTTGGTGGAGAGAACGGAGAGTGGGAGGCCCTGGTGGTGCCGAATTGGCCGGGGCAGTGGTGGCGGCTGCAGTTGCCGGAGGTGGGGAAGAAGACCTCCCCCGGGTCGATTGGCTGCCATGGGAGGACTAGGGGAGCATTCTAAGGCTTCCTGTGTGCTCGGGGAGGCTCGGGGGCCTCCTTTTATAGCTCGTCGAGGTCGGTTCCGCGGCGGCCGGATAAGCTCTCCCGCGAACCGCCTCTCTGTAGCTTGCAGGGCAACGTGGCGTGGCTGGGGATGACGGCAGGAGCTAGCGGACGAGTGGGCACTGCTCCAGGGGCGAGCTGGCGAGCGGAGGTGGCTTTGACGGCGCCGACATGGGCAGAGGCTGTCGGGCGGCGGCGGCGGCTAGCTCTTGGCTTGCCGGGCGTGGAGAGGAGCGGCTTGGCGCGTAGCGATGAGAAGGGGAGTGCGTGGCGAGGTGCTGCCGTGTGGGCCAAAGCCAGGGGGGCCAGCGTGTCGGCTCGGGCGCGGCATCGTGCAATACGCGCGCTCTGGGCGCGTCCAGTGCATGCACGGGAGATGCTCGACACAATGCCGCGGCATGCTACAGGTCGCAGGTGGGGTTGGGGTTTTCCAGATCGAGGTTAGGAGCAACTGGGAGTCTAGTGGACATGCTAGTTTGATCAGAGGTGCAAGTTCACAGTGCAATGCCACAACTCATGTCAAAACGGGTCATGCCCATAAGGTGTTTGACAAAATGCTAAGGGCACTTAGGCAGGTATTGGAGTGGCCGAAAACTCCAGATGGTGGTCTCTTTAGATGCAAGAGAGAGTGGTGAGGCTAGTTGGCCAAAATCAGAAACTTGCTAGTGCAAGTTTTACAAAACTTCCATTCTGGACAGGAAATAAATAGCATTATTTCATGAACCAAAAATGATCCAAAAGGTGCATGCTCCTGGACTTAAGGGTTTAACATGGAGGACTACAAGTAGGAGAAAAGATCAAGGGTTAAAGAGCAAGCAAAGATATGGTTGCTGTACAAACCATCAAGTTGGTCCAGACTGAAGATGAGGTTGATTCACTCAAATTTTTCAAAGAACAGCACTAGGTTTTTGCACAAAGTGGAATAGTAGGCTCCTACTGACCTCCCCTAATTTTGGTAGAAGTTTTAAAGAAATATTTAAATAGGTTGTAGTGCAAAATGCACTCTGGACCAGAGAAGAAAAATTGAGTGTAGGGCTCAAAATATTTCATGAATGAAATATATTTTTGCATAAAAGTGATTTAAAAACATCACATGACATCTCCAAATTTTTGTGGGAATTTTAAGTGAATCTATCAAATGGTTGTAGTTCAAATATGGCCATTTAACCTTGAAAAACCATTTTCAAGAAAGTAAAGATCAAGCAACTTAATTATTTAATTAGTTATATTAAATAAGGGAAAGTTTCTCTTGACAGATTAAATAAGTCCAATGACATATTTGAAAAGTTTTCTCTTTGGGAAAAACTCATCATAACAGGGAAGGAAATGATTTAAAAATCAAAATGGAGCTCAGAAAATCCAAAGTTTTTAATTCTTGGAAAAATTTTAATTCATTAAAACAAGGACAAATTTTTGGGGTGTCACAATACTACCCCCCTTAAGAAAAATCTCGTCCTCGAGATTTGCTAAGAGCCATTGTGAAAAACAAATACTCCATATGTGTACGAGCGGTTGTGAGTCTGCTGCCGGGGTTGCATCTGGGGTTCTCAGATGAATGCTGGGGCTCGGCATGACAGGAAAAAGTTGTGAGTGTGGTGCACAAGGTGAGGGTTGCTGGGTAAGGTCACAAGGTGGCCTTTATATAGCAATGGAGCCGGATCGCTTTACCGTGGTGAAAGGTAATAAATTTGCCAGCTTAGCTCCAAAGGTCGAGTCAGTGTCAGAGATACACATATCTCATAAAGAGACGCGTTACTGTGGTTGTCGTCGGGCTGGTTTTGGTAGTTGTGCCCGGAAAATGTGCAACTATGCCTTGACCAAATATGCAAGGCTACTATTAAAACAGTGGCACAACGACAGGTTGCGTTAATATACATGGTCGCATGATTACAAAGCGAGGATACACTGAAACTCGGTGCTACTCACACGGCTTAGTCTACCTCGTTTATGTCTAAACGGGCGTGCCTGGTGGATGTCGAGGCTTCTTCACGTGTCTCTCTGCCGGGATTAGTCGGTGATGGCGGAGGAACTGCAGGGTCGGGGTAGTGATGGTGACCATCGCGGGGATTGTTGGCCACAACCCCATTGGAGTGTGCTCCCAATATGCGTCGAAGCACCTCTAGGGTTATCGCAGCACCTTGGCCGATGGCTGGGGCTGTTCTCGGGGTCTCGATCGGTTGTCCAAACAGCACGACTAGGTTGTCGGCGTTGGGCTCGTTTTCTTCTCTCGCCGGGGCTCGACGAACCAGCTCTCCATGAGCTGCGATTAAATCAATAGTGATCTGGTCGAACAGTGCCTCTAGTGCTCTTACATAACGCACTAGGTGCAAAAATGCGGGGTCCGTCTCGTGATCTCCGTTGGCAACTCGGGGTGGTCTACCATACCCTTCACGTCTGGGGTAGTAGTGGAACGAGCGACAGTTAACTCTGGGCGACAAGTGCCTGAGATGAACTATAGCCTCTCGAGCGGCTAGCTGGATGGCTTGTGGCTCAAAGGAAGTTGTCCTTCCGGTGAACCTGTAGGGGCGCTCGGGTGCTAGACCCCTACCGTAGATGTGCAAAGTGGCCCAGAATTGACGGTCTTCACCGCTCATGGGTCCTTGATACACAACATATTCTGGTGGCTCTTCTAATGCATAGGCACGACGGGTGAGGTTTGCGAGTATGGTCACAAAACCTCCAAGGTTGGTTGCTGTGGTCTCGTTGTGCACTATGGGTCCAGGCATTGTAGCTCGGTTTGGGGTAGCGGCTGTGCGGTGCTGTGTTGGGACTAGCGTGCCCTTTTATAGGAAAAAGGGGCGGAGTCTTCCTTCGCACGCTTGCGAGAAAGGACTATTTAGGGGCCGGTCACTGGCGCATGAGTGACAGGTTAGGTTGATAGGTTGGGCACCGACTGCCAAAAGGTGTTGGGTCACTGTGTGGCTATCTTGCACGAGAAGCTTGGCTGGGGTTTGGTTATGGTCTGGTGGGTTGGTTTGCCTAAATTTTTCGACCTGGCTAGGATAGGATTAGCCAATGGTCAGCCTAGCTCTGATACCAAGTCTGCCACGACCGGTTTTCCGGGTAATAAATTTCCAGAAAAGACCGTCGTGCTCATCAGCCCCAGGATTACTGTTAGCTGATGAGGCTCCAACTTGATACAGAAATTCCAAGCAAAATACAAAATATTTAGTACAAGACCATTCTGGTCTGTGAGTACAACAAATGGTTTCTAGTGGTTGATGGCGGAAGCGGGTTGTGAAACATCAGTGTCTATGGGACTCCATTTCCCACGGGAACAGCTGACCAGGTTAATTCCTATCTTCGCGAGGCTGCTATCTCCATTGAGTGGGTTTCGGGGCTGGCATCGCGTCGCTCTTCTCCGTGCAAGAAAATCTGGCCAAGACAATAGCCAGGGACAAGCCAGTGAGTACTTTGAATGTACTCGCAAACATTATGAACACAGGTATAATATAACAATGATGTTCTGAAAAATATTTTATGCTCATGACGTCAGTCACAAAAGATAAATGAAACTCTGATGCGTGCAAGCAAGTTATTTATAAAAATGCAATAAAATGGTAGTACAAAAATTTATGAGACAAATAACAAGCAATGCCACAGTCGGGCGTCTTAGCGACACCACGTAAAGGGTTTTAAAAGAAATGCCACAGTCGGGCGTCTGAGCGACACCACATAAAGGGCTTTAAAAGAAATGCCACAGTCGGACGTTGGGGCGACATCACAGAAAGGGCTTTAAAAAAAATGCCACAGCCGGAGGTCGAGGCAACATCACAGAA
>NC_041392.1:709385497-709393470 GCF_002162155.2 Triticum dicoccoides
CAGTCGGACATCGGGGCGACATCACAGAAAGGGCTTTAAAAGAAATGCCACAGCCGGACGTCGAGGCAACATCACAGAAAGGGCTTTAAAAGAAATGCCACAGCCGGACGTCGGGGCGACATCACAGAAAGGGCTTTAAAAGAAATGCCACAGCCGGACGTCGAGGCGACATCACAGAAAGGGCTTTAAAAGAAACGGTCATGGTGAATATCCCGGAGGTAGAACCATCCCAGAGATACTCGATAATAACAATAATATCACGGGTTAGTCAACAATAATAATAATCATAGTTATCACAAGTCACGAGTAGTAATTCCATTACTGATTAACAGTTTCACCTCCGAAGACCGACACTAAGACCGACACTTGACACATCCCAGACTGTAATCCTTAACCATGGACACGGCTATTCGAATAGGTTTAATCTCTGCAGAGGGTGTACTCTTTACCCACGAGTAACGGATTTCTTTAGTCCAGCGGGACTAATTCCGTCTACGGCCTTTTTGTTGAAAACACACCTAACTTGCACACACCAGCTTATCTCACACGTGTCTGGAATCACCCACGACACCTGTTAAGCAAACTCTAAGTGGGGAGGCTACAACCTCGCGTAGCATGGGATCAAATTTATATCGCACGCTCTAAGGGGTGGCCTCCCCTCTCGGTCCCAACCGGAAACACCCATGCCCCCGGACCAGGTGGCCTGCCTACCAGCTACAACCGGTATCTTCCACCATGGCCTCTCTGTACGGTGTGTGCTAGAAAGAGGTTGACAACTTACTGAACCATACTCTACTTGCTGTAGAGACGAGTGGTAGTTCGAAACAAGTATGGGGGTTACTGGAACAAGACTCGATCTACGGTCGACTCAGGAGGTTCAAGTATTCCCTGCATGATTAGCATAACGAATATATTTCATCCAACAGAGTCACCTCTCATATCACCTTACCATGCCATACCAGACATAACCGTCCCGACGGAGACCGGCGACAAACTCATGCCTACCCAAGGCAGAGGTTTTCCCGGGTTCCTGCCGATATGCATGCAAGGCACATGAGGGTGATTATCATCACAAGTGTGTTCATTTCCAACAGCATGGAAATCAATAACATGCACCCATGCATATGATCATATCACATGAAATAACAAGTCCTTCGAAATGCGGTGGTGTTATAAATGCATCAACGATCACACCAAAAATATTATGCCAGGATTCAGAATGCTTGCCTTCAATGTGCGGAAAGGCAGGGTGCACTCCAAAACTTGAAACATTTCTCTCCTCTTCAAACATCCTATTTTAGCAATATAAAAGAATTAACACACAAAATAAAAACAGCACCAAAAGTTGTTCTGAAATTTTTTAAAATAAATCTTAAAATAAACTAGGTGAAATTTGAGAGAGGTAGGAAAAAGAATCAACTCATTTGGAGTTATATTTAAAAAGTTATAGCCAGTCAAAGATTTGGTCAAAATCTGTTTTTTTTTAAATAAATAAGAAAAGAAAACGTTTCGGAAGGGAATACGTTTTCGGAGCGGGGAAAGCGTACTGGGGTGGATTACGCCTTCACTTAACCGGTGTGGATAGGCGCAGGGTCGCTGACAGTGGGTCCAGAGGGCCCACTGGTCAGGTTTGACCAGTCTTCTCCCTCCTCTTTCTCTGTCCCGAGCGGAGGCGGGACTCCGGCGGTCGCCGTTGGCGATTGGCGGCTCCGTTCGAGAAACCGAAGTCATCCACGGGCTCAGGGGGTCGAGGCGGTCCCGCCGGTGGGTGTTACAGTCTCGGGAGTGGAAGGGGTCGTCGGCGGTGAGCTTCGCGGCGGACGGAGAGCATTGGGAGCAGAGTGGTTTTGGGGCTACGGTGGTCCTCGATCAAAATCGAGTAGTGGGAATGGTTTACGGGAGGATGAGGGGGCTCTTGGTGGAGAGAACGGAGAGTGGGAGGCCCTGGTGGTGCCAAATTGGCCGGGGCAGTGGTGGCGGCTGCAGTTGCCGGAGGTGGGGAAGAAGACCTCCCCCGGGTCGATTGGCTGCCATGGGAGGACTAGGGGAGCATTCTAAGGCTTCCTGTGTGCTCGGGGAGTCTCGGGGGCCTCCTTTTATAGCTCGCCGAGGTTGGTTCCGCGGCGGCCGGATAAGCTCTCCGGCGAACCGCCTCTCTGTAGCTTGCAGGGCAACGTGGCGTGGCTGGGGATGACGGCAGGAGCTAGCGGACGAGTGGGCACTGCTTCAGGGGCGAGCTGGTGAGCGGAGGTGGCTTTGACGGCGCCGACATGGGCAGAGGCTGTCGGGCGGCGGCGGCTAGCTCTTGGCTTACCGGGCGTGGAGAGGAGCGGCTTGGCGCGTAGCGGTGAGAAGGGGAGTGCGTGGCGAGGTGCTGCCGTGTGGGCCAAAGCCAGGGGGGCCAGCGTGTCGGCTCGGGCGCGGCATCATGCAATACGCGCGCTCTGGGCGCGTCCAGTGCCCGCACGGGAGATGCTCGACACAATGCCGCGGCATGCTACAGGTCGCAGGTGGGGTTGGGGTTTTCCAGATCGAGGTTAGGAGCAACTAGGACTCTAGTGGACATGCTAGTTTGATCAGAGGTGCAAGTTCACAGTGCAATGCCACAACTCATGTCAAAACTGGTCATGCCCATAAGGTGTTTGACAAAATGCTAAGGGCACTTAGGCAGGTATTGGAGTGGCCAAAAACTCCAGATGGTGGTCTCTTTAGATGCAAGAGAGAGTGGTGAGGCTAGTTGGCCAAAATCAGAAACTTGCTAGTGCAAGTTTTACAAAACTTCCATTCTGGACAGGAAATAAATAGCATTATTTCATGAACCAAAAATGATCCAAAAGGTGCATGCTCCTGGACTTAAGGGTTTAACATGGAGGACTACAAGTAGGAGAAAAGATCAAGGGTTAAAGAGCAAGCAAAAATATGGTTGCTGTACAAACCATCAAGTTGGTCCAGACTGAAGATGAGGTTGATTCACTCAAATCTTTCAAAGAATAGCACTAGGTTTTTGCACAAAGTGGAATAGTAGGCTCCTACTGACCTCCCCTAATTTTGGTAGAAGTTTTAAAGAAATATTTAAATAGGTTGTAGTGCAAAATGCACTCTGGACCAGAGAAGAAAAATTGAGTGTAGGGCTCAAAATATTTCATGAATGAAATATATTTTTGCATAAAAGTGATTTAAAAACATCACATGACATCTCCAAATTTTTGTGGGAATTTTAAGTGAATCTATCAAATGGTTGTAGTTCAAATATGGCCATTTAACCTTGAAAAACCATTTTCAAGAAAGTAAACATCAAGCAACTTAATTATTTAATTAGTTATATTAAATAAGGAAAGTTTCTCTTGACAGATTAAATAAGTCCAATGACATATTTGAAAAGTTTTCTCTTTGGGAAAAATTCATCATAACAGGGAAGGAAATGATTTAAAAATCAAAATGGAGTTCAGAAAATCCAAAGTTTTTAATTCTTGGAAATTTTTTAATTCATTAAAACAAGGCCAAATTTTTGGGGTGTCACATATGTAGATCTCCTTTTTTGTAACCGACTCTGTGTAACCCTAACCCCCTCCGGTGTCTATATAAACCGGAGAGTTTTAGTCCGTAGGACAACAAACAATCATACCATAGGCTAGCTTCTAGGGTTTAGCCTCTCTGATCTCGTGGTAGATCAACTCTTGTAATACTCATATCATCAAGAACAATCAAGCAGGACGTAGGGTATTACCTCCATCAAGAGGACCCGAACCTGGGTAGAACATCGTGTCCCCTGCCTCTTGTTACCATCCGCCTAGACGCACAGTTCGGGACCCCCTACCTGAGATCCGCCGGTTTTGACACCGACACCGACCCTGCTATCCACGGCGTGACCCTCTCCGACGAGCATGTGTCCTCCGGCGACCGCTGGCTCGACTCGGGGAGCGAGTCCTCCGCACGCTCCTACAGCGAGGTCGCGAGCCGCTCCACGGCTCCCCCTGCGTCGCCGGCGTCCCCGGCACCCCCTGCCCCTGGACGCGCGGAGGCGCTACTCCGGCAGCCTGCCAGGACCCGGCCCGGACCCGCTCCGAGGTGCACCACATCTCCAGCGGCAGGGCGGTCGATGCAGATGGGTTCCGGCAGCCAAGGCGCAGGAACCGCCGCCGCCGCTCACGCCAGGTCGACGTGCCCAACTCTGCCTCGCGCTGCCCACGTAGCCCTTCCCCTGAAGAGGTGGCCGGACTCTGTTTCTGGTTCCTGGACCCCAGTCACCGCATGCGGGACTGCACCAACGATATCAGATGCCGTCGCTGCCTGACTTCCGACCATGACTTCCGCTCGTGCGACGCCCACAACCAAGAGGCGGAACCGCCGCCACCTCCCCAAGCTGCTCCAGTCGCGCCGCTGCCCGATGCTAGCCCACTTGAGCCGGAGCGTGTCATCGTGTCGCATACCGTGGAGATGGAGGAGGCGGAACGGGTCTTGGCTCGTGCGCTGGTGGCTTCCGTCACTCGCAACCGACCGCAGGTCTCCGCCGACGAGGTCATCGCGACACTCTATGACTCTTTTGGTCTGGTCGACGGGGACTTCACCATGCACGCGCATCAGCCGGAGGATTTCCTGATCCCCTTCGGCTCAAGCTTCCATGGATCACCTAGCCGACAAGCACTTCATCTGCTCGCCCCGTTTCTCCCTCTCGATGCACCCATGGAGCAAGCTTGCCCGCACAGGCTCCTGCGAGTTTGAGTACCGCGTCGAGCTCGAACTCCACTGTATTCCTGCCCAAGCCTGGAACCTCTCCACCACCAAGCACATCCTCTGGAGGAGCTGCTGTATCGAGCGCCTCCACCCCCAGACCCGCTCCCGTGCCGACCTCGCCATGTTCCGCCTATCCGGACGCACGCACGACCCAGTGAGCATTCGCCGCGCCACCGTCCTGAAGGTTGTCGAGAAAATCCCTACGCGCTCTAGCTCCGACGTGTCGTCCATCAGAACGCTCACATTCCCTATCTCCATCGACATCGTCCGTGCCGAGATGCTCAGAGCCATGACTCCTTGCACACCGGTGGGACCGGGCCCAGACCGGGATAGAGGCACCGGCAATGGCAACGACGATGGGCCAGGCCATGGCCTTGGTCGCGCTCATCGTCGCGGCCGCAAGCGCAGACGCATGGAGATGCAGCCCGCTAGCCGCGCTGATGGCATGGCGGTGGACTGCCTCGGTTGGTGCACTGGAGACCAAACCTCCCGTACGGATGGTGTGGCCATGGCGATGGGCTGGCCTGCCCCAACCGATGTGGCAGCGCGTACCACCTAGCCTTGGAAACGCATGCTGCCGTGGCCTAGTCAGCAT
The DNA here is from genome assembly GCF_002162155.2 of Triticum dicoccoides. NCBI lineage: Eukaryota > Viridiplantae > Streptophyta > Magnoliopsida > Poales > Poaceae > Triticum > Triticum dicoccoides. The sequence goes on from NC_041392.1 coordinate 709,390,827, forward strand.
GGAGCCCCACACCGTCATCATCATGCTAGAAAAGGAAAGGGTAAAAGGAAAGCTAGGCATGCTTTGCCCGTGGGCCAGGGCTGCAGGGCTGATGGCGCCCCCGTGGACGCATAGCCAGGCTCGTCAGGGACAGCTGGCGACTCGCCGGTGCCTTCTGCGGCTCTGGACCCCCCAGAATTTCAAATCCGGTGGCCTCCCAGCCCGAGGATGACCCCGTGGGGCCACCAACTACCGCTCCTTCAATGCCCCAAAGGAAGGAAATTCTCCAATGGATTGTGAACAACTTGTACTTCCCTGATGGATATGCAACTAATATCACGAGGGGAGTGAATATGGCTACAAAGCGTATAGGAGGCCTCAAGAGTCATGACTACCATGTATGGCTTGAGTGGATAATGTCTGCGATGATTCAAGGGTATGTTAGAGAGGATATTTGGCGAGTGTTGGCAGAGTTGAGCTACTTCTTCCATCAGCTTTGGGCCAAAGAACTAGATTATGAAGTGGTTGCAAAGTTGGAGGAACAAGCACTGAGTTGCTATGCAAGTTAAAGATGATATTTCCGCCAGGTTTCTTTAATCCGATGCAACATATGATCTTACATCTCGCGTATGAGGCTAGAATGGGAGGACCTATGCAGTTCCGATGGCAGTATGCACCTGAACGGGAGTTCAAGCATCTTCATGGGAAATGTAAGAATAAAGCCTGCATTGAAGCCTCCATAGCCGAGGCATACCTGAACGAGGAGGTGGCAATGACCACGACAAAGTACTATCATGACAGTATTCAGACTAGGTTAAATCCAGCTCCTCGTTACAATGAAGAACCCACCAGTAATGTTTCTGATCTTAGCCTCTTCGAAGGCCAAGGTGGCAAAGCAAGTGGACCGAAGCCCAAGAACTTTTCACCTACTGAGTGGTCGACTATTATGATCTATGTCTTGACCAACATGAAAGAAGTGCAACCGTACATAAAGTAAATGTAGAACACCTTTATTGACAACTACTCACTAGTCTTGAGTTCTAACTCGAATTCTTCCCATTGCTAGGGAATTTCAGAACGAATTCTGGAAGCTACCACGGCCCCTTAGCGACGAAGAATCAGCAGACCTTCTTGAAGTTACCAATGCTGATGGCGGTTTCATTTCTTGGTTCTCAAGAAAAGTAACTTTTCTAACTTTATGTTACTTCAAATTGTGATCTTACTTGCCGGTAATGCTTCCACTAATGAACCAGACAATCTCCTATTAATCTTGTAGGCATATCAGGAGGTTGATATGGACGCCAAAGTGAGATAAGTAGCCAAATGTTTTGAATACGAGGCCAAGTCATTTAAGGCTTACGACATGAATGGGTATCTCTTCCACACTGATAAACACACGCGTGAGAGGACCAACCGAAGGTCAATAAATAGTGCGGTCTATTGTCTAGGGACAGATGGACATCACTACTATGAAACCATCAAAGAAATTTATGAGCTGCAGTATTGTGGTTTATAAGGAGTGACGAAGCCCATCTTATTCAGATGCAGCTGGCTCAATCCTGAGAAAGTGGGACGAACCCCTAGTATTGGCCTTGTCGAAGTTGAACGAGCATCGAAATATGCATGACATGATGTCTATATTATGGCTCAACAGGCTACACCAGTGTTTTTTCTCCCATATGCGTGCACATATATGGAATATATCGATCTCTTGAAGTGGGATGTCATGTACAAGGTACCCCCGCGTATCAAGGTACCTACCCCCAAACAAGGATGATTACCATATAAACCCTAACACATACAAAGGAGAGTTCTTTCAAAAAGCAAACACTGACGAAGATGAAGATGATGCAGAGGAAGATGATGGCGTGCATCATGAACATGATGCTATGGAACATGAGGCCATGGATGACATGGAAGTAGATAATGAAGAGGACGAATACGAGGATGTTTCTGACCCTCGAGATTTGGCATTACTTATGCGATGGCACACGGGGCTAGATGAGGATGAGGGCCCCCCTAAAGACTTCGAGGATGAATGTATGAACGGGCATGATAGCGATGATGAAAGCCCTGATCAATATGTTTCTAACAACTCCATGTAATCGTGTGAGAACTCTATGTATGTGTGTCACAACTCTATGCATTTGTGTGTGTAACAACTCTATGTATTCCTGTGTGCAACAACTCTATGTATTCGTGTGTGCAACAATTCTATGTATTTGTGTGTGTAACAACTATATGTATTATTGTGACAATTCCATTTATTCTTCATATGTGATATATTTATTGTATTTACATCAAGTTGTATCATCTGTACTAACTGGTTTGTTCTTCTTCGTATCAGGTGATTGAAACATGACAGGTAGCAGCAAGATTTCAAAGGAAAGTTTGAAAATGTGAATGATTTGTACAATGATCAACTTGCTCGGCCGGTGAAAGCGGTGGCCGCTCCTTCATCAGTTGCCACAACCGCCAAGAAGGCCAAAGGATTGGTGGGTCTAGACACCCGTCCGAAAAAACGTGCGAAACAAGGTCGAGTACCACGCGGGGGAGGAGTAGGAGGCGGACGAGGTGGAGGCGGATGAGGAGGGGGAGTAGGTGAGGCAGGAGGAGGAGGCGGACGAGGAGGCAGACGAGGAGGGGGAGTTGGTGAGGCAGGAGG
>NC_041392.1:709393752-709541790 GCF_002162155.2 Triticum dicoccoides
GAGGAGGCAGACGAGGAGTATGTAAAGCAGCCCGGAGTAGAGCACCTGTTTCTTCTCCTCGACCCTCTGATGTTGTGCTTCACCGTGCTCATGAGGAGGAAACAGAGGGTGGGGATGAGGCATGTGAGGAGGAGGAGGAGGAGGATTTTGCGGAGGAGGTGGTGGAGGATGAGGAGGAGGGAGTGGTGGAGGACGCCGCCGCCGAGAGGAGGCTGGTTGTTCATTAGGTTTCTGAGGGTGGAGATGGACCCTCACGGGTGACAGAGCACCATGAGGTGAGCGGTTCGCAACTGAGCGGTTCGACTATCAGCACTACTTCCCGAGGGAAAGTGTGGCTGCGTGGTCCTTCAAAGCTTCCAAGACGTCCATATGTGCATAGAGACGTGTTGGTTAAACCAATGGGAGAGATGTAAGTGGTTATCTCGACTCATCCCATATAAATTGTACCTTTTGTCATTTCCTCACATATGATATGACTTCACTCCTCGTAACACAGAAGCTTAGTAAAAGGTGGTGAGAGGCGTCTGCCACGGTCGCCGAGTGGCATCATTGGGGGTCTTTGTAGGTTAAATTATCCTGGACTGGTCACTTTTTCGAACGGTATCATTGAGCTAGCTTGGTCATGGGATCACTACAAACTCGCACCGGATTTCCTGGGTGATAAATGATTTCTGGGTAAGTCCTTTCAAACACCTAAATGTCAATACCAAAAGGTTTAAATTTGCTATAGTCATGATTTAACCCATCTCACATGTATGCATGTTTGTAGGATTTCTATACATGTGTTGAGGGTCAGAAGGATCGTGCAAATGTGGTGGTTGAGAATATTGCCAAGAAACTAGTCCACGACATGCACTATGAGGAGCGCGTCCAGTTAGTGGTCAAGTATCACGCGGACTATCTCAACCATAGGATTTCCAAACAGGAGGCTCGAGGGATGCATCTTTCATGGGACAATTACTTCAAGGCAAGTGATGATGGATGCTTGCTATTCCCTAGAGTACCACAAAATTAGAATCCTTACTAAGATGTATTTGTTTAATTCACAGGTGATTCCTCGGTGGTGCGCTGACAAACGTCCGTGCTGGGAGAAGATTGTCGAACGGTGGACAGATCTAGTGTGGCAGGATGAACACAAAGCAATATCTGAACGGCGTAAGTTGATGGGGGGTCGAGGATACCGTCGAGGCAACCTCACCATCCCAGGTGTCGTCTCAAAACATGTAGGCAAACGCATCCTTTTCTTTTCACCATGTTCTCTTTCATTTGTGAGCATTCCCTTGATTGTTTGGATCGCTTTCTTTTGCAGAAAGAAGACACTGGCAAGGATATCACTTACTTCGAGGCATGGACCATCAAACGTACCAAAGACGACAAGGACAAGGACCCTCTCCACCCGGAGAGGGACTGGATCAGCTCTAAAGCCCAATCAGATGGAGAGAACTACACCCAAAAAAAATTGAAGGAGACGTACGGGCCTGGCGCTGATCCTCACATGCTACTGTTTGACCCTCTTGTGGCCATTGCCGCGGTAGGCGGTAGACCGAATGGCCGCATGCGGTTCACCTCGATTCTTTCATAACCTCCTCCCTTTTGAGAGTCAACACGCTCCGTGCTATGAGTACTGGCTCTACTCCTACCGTAGAGCATCACATACCACATTCCATGAGCATTATTGAGGATATTCAGGTCAGTGCTTGTTCATTGATCCTTCATGGTCCTGCATATTTGCATTTCAACATGAATGACATTTGCATTGCCATGTTGTAGACTCGACTGATTGACACTGAGAAAGAACGAGATGAAAACCAGGCCAAGATGAAGGCACAAGATGATCTAGTGAAGTCTTTACAACATATGTTGGCCAATCTTTATTCCATGCAAGGCCAACCAGTCCCAGAGATGCCACCGACGCCAGAGTGGAACATTGTGAGTTTGGTTCAAACTATTTCTATCACCATTTCCGGCATTACCATATGCATTCATCTCACTATTGGATCAATACATCACAGCTCACCCCATCACAAGGTTCGAACGATGTTCCGGTAGTTCCACCTCAAGTTGGTCGAGTTGGGGCAGCAAACAGAATGATGCCTTTTTGAAGGAAATATGCCCTAGAGGCAATAATAAAGTTATTATTTATTTCCTTATATCATGATAAATGTTTATTATTCATGCTAGAATTGTATTAACCGGAAACATAATACATGTGTGAATACATAGACAAACAAAGTGTCACTAGTATGCCTCTACTTGACTAGCTCGTTAATCGAAGATGGTTACGTTTCCTAACCATGAACGAAAGAGTTGTTATTTTATTAACGGGATCACATCATTAGAAGAATGATGTGATTGACTTGACCCATTTCGTTAGCTTAGCACTCGATCATTTAGTATGTTGCTATTGCTTTCTTCATGACTTATACATGTTCCTATGACTATGAGATTATGCAACTCCCGTTTGCCGGAGGAACACTTTGTGTGCTACCAAACGTCACAACGTAACTGGGTGATTATAAAGGAGCTCTACAGGTGTGTCCAAAGGTACATGTTGGGTTGGCGTATTTCGAGATTAGGATTTGTCACTCCGATTGTCGGAGAGGTATCTCTGGGCCCTCTCGGTAATACACATCACATAAGCCTTGCAAGAATTGCAACTAATGAGTTAGTTGTGAGATGATGTATTACGGAACGAGTAAAGAGACTTGCCGGTAACGAGATTGAACTAGGTATTGAGATACCGACGATCGAATCTCGGGCAAGTAACATACCGATGACAAAGGGAACAACGTATGTTGTTATGCGGTCTGACCGATAAAGATCTTCGTAGAATATGTAGGAAGCAATATGGGCATCCAGGTCCCGCTATTGGTTATTAACCGGAGACATGTCTCAGTCATGTCTACATTGTTCTCGAACCCGTAGGGTCCGCATGCTTAAGGTTACGATGACAGTTATATTATGAGTTTATGCATTTTTGATGTACCGAAGTTTGTTCGGTGTCCCGGATGTGATCACGGACATGACGAGGAGTCTCGAAATGGTCGATACATAAAGATTGATATATTGGAAGCCTATGTTTGGATATCGGAAGTGTTCCGGGTGAAATCGGGATTTTACCGGAGTACCGGGAGGTTACCAGAACCCCCCGGGAGCTATATGGGCCATGATGGGCCTTAGTGGAAAAGAGAAGAGGCAGCCCTACATGGGCCGTGCGCCCCTCCCCTCCCTTGGTCCGAATAGGACAAGGAGAGGGGGCCGACCCCTCTCTCTCTCTATTCCCCCCTCCGCGAATCCTATTCCAACTAGGATTGGGGGGGGGGGGGAATCCTACTCCCAGAGGGAGTAGGACTCTCCTGGCGCGCCTCTCCTAGGCCGGCCGCACCCCCCCCCCTTTAGTCCTTTATATACGGAGGCAGGGGCACCCCAGAGACACACAAGTTGATCTACGTGATCATATTCTTAGCCATGTGCGGCGCCCCCTGCCACCATAGTCCTCGATAATATTGTAGCGGTGCTTAGGCGAAGCCCTGCGACAGTAGTACATCAAGATCGTCCCCACGCCGTCGTGCTGACGGAAATCTTCCCCGACACTTTGCTGGATCGGAGTCCGGGGATCGTCATTGAGCTGAACGTGTGCCAGAACTCGGAGGTGCCGTAGTTTCGGTGCTTGATCGGTCGGGCCATGAAGACGTACGACTACATCAACCAAATGCTTCCGTTGTCGATCTACAAAGGGTGCATAGATCACACTCTCCTCTCGTTGCTATGCATCACCATGATCTTGCGTGTGCGTAGGAAATTTTTTGAAATTACTACGTTCCCCAATAGTGGCATCCGAGCCTAGGTTTTATGTGTTGATGTTATATGCACGAGTAGAACACAAGTAAGTTGTGGGCAATATAAGTCATACTGCTTACCAGCATGTCATACTTTGGTTCGGCGGTATTGTTGGACAAAGCGGCCCGGACCGACATTACGCGTATGCTTACGCGAGACCGGTTCTCCCGACGTGTTTTGCACAAAGGTGGCTAGCGGGTGACAGTTTCTCCAACTTTAGTTGAACCAAGTGTGGCTACGCCCGGTCCTTGCGAAGGTTAAAACAGTACCAACTTGACAAACTATCGTTGTGGTTTTGATGCGTAGGTAAGATTGGTTCTTGCTTAAGCCCGTAGCAGCCACGTAAAACTTGCAACAACAAAGTAGAGGACGTCTAACTTGTTTTTGCAGGGCATGTTGTGATGTGATATGGTCAAAACGTGATGAGATATAAGTTGTTGTATGAGATGATCATGTTTTGTTAAAGTTATCGGCAACTGGCAGAAGCCTTATGGTTGTCTCTTTATTGCATAAGATGCAAGCGCCAAATAATTTCTTTACTTTATCGCTATGCGATAGCAATAGTTGCAAGAGCAATTGTTGGCGAGACGACCATGTGACGACACATTGATATAGATCAAGATGATGGAGATCATGGTGTCATGCCGGTGACGATATAGATCATGATAGTACTTTGGAGATGGAGATCAAAGAAGCAAGATGATGATGGCCATATCATGTCACATATTTTGATTGCATATGATGTTTATCTTTTATACATCTTATTTTTGCTTAGTTTGACGGTAGCATTTTAAGATGATCTCTCACTAGTTATCAAGAAGTGTTCTCCCTGAGTATGCACCGTTGCGAAAGTTCTTCGTGCTGAGACACCATGTGATTATCGGGTGTGATAGGCTCTACGTTCAAATACAATGGGTGCAAAACAGTTGCACACGCGGAATACTCAGGTTATACTTGACGAGCCAAGCATATACAGATATGGCCTCGGAACACGGAGACCGAAAGGTCGAACGTGAATCATATAGTAGATATGATCAACATAGTGATGTTCACCAATGAAACTGCTCCATCTCACGTCATGATCGGACATGGTTTAGTTGATTTGGATCACGTGATCACTTAGAGGATTAGAGGGATGTCTATCTAAGTGGGAGTTCTTAAGTAATATGATTAATTGAACTTAAATTTATCATGAACTTAGTCCTGGTAGTATTTTGCAAATTATGTTATAGATCAATAGCTCGCGTTCTTGCTTCCCTGTGTTTATTTTGATATGTTCCTAGAGAAAATTGTGTTGAAAGATGTTAGTAGCAATGATGCGGATTGGATCCGTGATCTGAGGTTTATCCTCATTGCTGCATAGAAGAATTATCTCCTTGATGCGCCGCTAGGTGACGGACCTATTGCAGGAGCAGATGCAGACGTTATAAACGTTTAGCTAGCTCAATATGATGACTACTTGATAGTTTAGTGCACCATGCTTAATGGCTTAGAATCGGGACTTCAAAGACGTTTGAACATCATGGAGCATATGAGATGTTCCAGGGGTTGAAGTTAATATTTCAAGCAAATGCCCGAGTTAAGAGATATGAAAGTCTCCAACAAGTTCTATAGCTAAAAGATGGAGGAGAATCGCTCAACTAGTGAGCATGTGCCCAGATTGTCTGAGTACAACAATCGCTTGAATCAAGTGGGAGTTAATCTTCCAGATAAGATAGTGATTGACAGAATTCTCTAGTCACCATCACCAAGTTAGTAGAACTTGGTGATGAACTATGATATGCAAGGGATAACGGAAACGATTCCCAAGCTCTTCGTAATGCGGAAATTGACGAAGTTAGAAATCGAGAAAAACATCAAGTGTTGATGGTAGACAAGACCACTAGTTTCAAGAAAAGGGCAGAGGGAAGAAGGGGAACTTCAAGAAGAACAGCAAGCAAGTTGCTGCTCAAGTGAAGAAGCCCAAGTCTGGTCCTAAGCCTGAGACTAAGTGTTTCTACTGCAAAGGGATTGGTCACTGGAAGCGGAGCTACCCCAAGTGATTGGCAGATAAGAAGGATGGCAAAGTGAACATAAGTATATTTGATATACATGTTATTGATGTGTACTTTACTAGTGTTTATAGCAACCCCTCAGTATTTGATACTAGTTCAGTTGCTAAGATTAGTAACTCGAAACGGGAATTGCAGAATAAACAGAGACTAGTTAAGGGTAAAGTGATGATGTGTGTTGGAAGTGGTCCCAAGATTGATATGATCATCATCGCACACTCCCTATACTTTCGGGATTAGTGTTGAACCTGAATAAGTGTTATTTGGTGTTTGTGTTAAGCATGAATATGATTTGATCATGTTTATTGTAATACGGTTATCCATTTAAGTAAGAGAATAAATTGTTGTTCTGTTCACATGAATAAAACCTTATATGGTTACACACCCAATGAAAATAGTTCGTTAGATCTCGATCGTAGTGATACACATAATCATAATATTGAAACCAAAAGATGCAAAGTTAAAAATGATAGTGCAACTTATTTGTAGCACTGCCGTTTAGGTCATATTGGTGTAAAGCGCATGAAGAAACTCCATGCTGATGGGATTTTGGAATCACTTGATTATGAATCACTTGATGCTTGCGAACCATGCCTCATGGGCAAGATGACTAAGACTCCGTTCTCCGGAGCGAGCAACTGACTTATTGGAAATAATACATACTGATGTATGCGGTCCGATGAGTGTTAAGGCTCACGGCAAGTATCGTTATTTTCTGAACTTCACAGATGATTTGAGCAGATATGGGTATATCTACTTGATGAAACATAAGTCTGAAACATTTGAAAAGTTCAAAGAATTTCAGAGTGAAGTGGAAAATCATCGTGACAAGAAAATAAAGTTTCTACGATCTGATCACGGAGACAAATATTTGAGTTACGAGTTTGGTCTTCAATTAAAACAATGTGGAATAGTTTCACAAACTCATGCCACATGGAACACCACAGCATAATGGTGTGTCCGAACGTCATAACCGTGCTTTATTGGATATAGTGCAATCTATGATGTCTCTTACCGATCTACCACTATCGTTTTGGGGTTATGCATTAGAGACAGCTGCATTCACGTTAAATAGGGCACCATCTAAGTCCGTTGAGACGACACAATCTGAACTGTGGTTTGGCAAGAAACCAAAGTTGTCGTTTCTTAAAGTTTGGGGTTGTGATGCTTATATGAAAAAGTTTCATCCTAATAAGCTCAAACCCAAATCGGAGAAATATGTCTTCATAGGATACCCAAAGGAGACTGTTGGGTACACCTTCTATCACAAATCCGAAGGCAAGACTTTTGTTGCTAAATTCGGAGTTTTTCTAGAGAAGGAGTTTCTCTCGAAAGAAGTGAGTGGGAGGAAAGTAGAACTTGATGAGGTAACTGTACCTGCTCCCTTATTGGAAAGTAGTTCATCACAAAAATCTGTTCCTGTGACTACTACACCAATTAGTGAGGAAGCTAATGATGATGATCATGTAACTTCAGATCAAGTTACTACCAAATCTCGTAGGTAAACCAGAGTGAGATCCGCACCAGAGTGGTATAGTAATCCTATTCTGGAAGTCATGTTACTAGACCATGACGAACTTGCGAACTATGAGGAAGCGATGATGAGCCCAGATTCCGCGAAATGGTTTGAGGCCATAAAATCTGAGATATGATCCATGTATGAGAACAACGTATGGACTTTGATAGATTTTCCCGATGATCGGCAAGCCATCGAAAATAAATGGATCTTCAAGAGGAAGTCGGACGCTGATAGTAATGTTACTATCTACAAAGCTAGAATTGTCGCAAAAGGTTTTCGACAAGTTCAAGGTGTTGACTACGATTAGATTTTCTCACTCGTATCTATGCTTAAGTCTGTCCGAATCATGTTAGCAATTGCCGCATTTTATGAAATCTGGCAAATGGATAAACAAACCTGCATTCCTTAATGGATTTACTCAAGAAGAGTTGTATACGATGCAACTAGAAGGTTTTGTCGATCCTAAAGGTGTTAACTAAATATGCAAGCTCCAGCGATCCATCTATGGACTGGTGCAAGAATCTCGGAGTAGGAATATACGCTTTGATAAGTTGATCAAAGCATATAGTTTTATACAGACATACGGTGAAGCCTGTATTACAAGAAAGTGAGTGGGAGCACTACAACATTTCTGATAAGTATATGTGAACAACATATTGTTGATCGGAAATAATGTAGAATTATTCTGCCAAGCATAAAGGAGTATTTGAAAGGAGTTTTTCAAAGAAAGACCTCGGTGAAGCTACTTACATATTGAGCATCAAGATCTATAGAGATAGATCAAGACACTTGATAAGTTTTTTCAATGAGTACATACCTTGACAAGATTTTGAAGTAGTTCAAAATGGAGCAGTCAAAGAAAGAGTTCTTGTCTGTACTACAAGGTGTGAAGTTGAGTAAGACTCAAAGCCCGACCACGGCAGAAGATAGAAAGAGAATGAAAGTCATTCCCTATGCCTTGACCATAGGTTCTATAACGTATGTCATGATGTGTACCAGATCTATTGTATACCCTACACTGTGTTAAGCAAGGGAGTACAATAGTGATCTAAGAGTAGATCACTGGACAGCGGTCAAAATTATCCTTAGTGGAATAAGGAAATATTTCTCAATTATGGAGGTGACAAAAAGGTTCGTCGTAAAAAGTTACGTCGATGCAAGTTTTGACACAGATCTGGATGACTCTAAGTCCCGATCTAGATACATATTGAAAGTGGGAGCAATAAGCTAGAGGAGCTCCGTGCAGAGCATTGTTGACATAGAAATTCGCAAAATACTTACGGATCTGAATGTGGCAGACCCGTTGACTAAAATTATCTCACAAGCAAAACATGATCACACCTTAGTACTCTTTGGGTGTTAATCACATAGCGACGTGAACTAGATTACTGACTCTAGTAAACCCTTTTGGGTGTTGATCACATATCGATGTGAACTATGGGTGTTAATCACATGGTGATGTAAACTATTGCTGTTAAATCACATGGCGATGTGAACTAGATTATTGACTCTAGTGCAAGTGGGAGACTGAAGGAAATATGCCCTAGAGGCAATAATAAAGTTATTATTTATTTCCTTATTTCATGATAAATGTTTATTATTCATGCTAGAATTGTATTAACCGGAAACATAATACATGTGTGAATACATAGACAAACAAAGTGTCACTAGTATGCCTCTACTTGACTAGCTCGTTAATCGAAGATGGTTACATTTCCTAACCATGAACAAAAGAGTTGTTATTTGATTAACGGGATCACATCATTAGAAGAATGATGTGATTGACTTGACCCATTCTGTTAGCTTAGCACTCGATCGTTTAGTATGTTGCTAATGCTTTCTTCATGACTTATACATGTTCCTATGACTATGAGATTATGCAACTCCCGTTTGCCGGAGGAACACTTTGTGTGCTACCAAACGTCACAACGTAACTGGGTGATTATAAAGGAGCTCTACAGGTGTCTCCAAAGGTACATGTTGTGTTGGCGTATTTCGAGATTAGGATTTGTCACTCCGATTGTCGGAGAGGTATCTCTAGGCCCTCTCGGTAATACACATCACATAAGCCTTGCAAGCATTGCAACTAATGAGTTAGTTGTGAGATGATGTATTACGGAACGAGTAAAGAGACTTGCCGGTAACGAGATTGAACTAGGTATTGAGATACCGACGATCGAATCTCAGGCAAGTAACATACCGATGACAAAGGGAACAACGTATGTTGTTATGCAGTCTGACCGATAAAGATCTTCGTAGAATATGTAGGAGCCAATATGGGCATCCAGGTCCCGCTATTGGTTATTGACCGGAGACATGTCTCGGTCATGTCTACATTGTTCTCGAACCCGTAGGGTCCGCACGCTTAAGGTTACGATGACAGTTATATTATGAGTTTATGCATTTTTGATGTACCGAAGTTTGTTCGGAGTCCCGGATGTGATCACGGACATGACGAGGAGTCTCGAAATGGTCGAGACATAAAGATTGATATATTGGAAGCCTATGTTTGGATATAGGAAGTGTTCCGGGTGAAATCGGGATTTTACCGGAGTACCGGGAGGTTACCGGAACCCCCCGGGAGCTATATGGGCCATGATGGGCCTTAGTGGAAAAGAGAAGAGGCACCCCTACATGGGCCGCGTGCCCCTCCCCTCCCTTGGTCTGAATAGGACAAGGAGAGGGGGCCAGCCCCTCTCTCTCTATTCCCCCCTCCGCGAATCCTATTCCAACTAGGATTGGGGGGGGGGGGATCCTACTCCCAGAGGGAGTAGGACTCTCCTGGCGCGCCTCTCCTAGGCCGGCCGCACCCCCCCCCTTAGTCCTTTATATACGGAGGCAGGGGCACCCCAGAGACACACAAGTTGATCCACGTGATCATATTCTTAGCCGTGTGCGGCGCCCCCTGCCACCATAGTCCTCGATAATATTGTAGCGGTGCTTAGGCGAAGCCCTGCGACAGTAGTACATCAAGATCGTCACCACGCCGTCGTGCTGACGGAACTCTTCAACGACACTTTGCTGGATCGGAGTCCGGGGATCGTCATCGAGCTGAACGTGTGCTAGAACTCGGAGGTGCCATAGTTTCGGTGCTTGATCGGTCGGGCCGTGAAGACGTACGACTACATCAACCAAACGCTTCCGTTGTCGATCTACAAAGGGTACGTCACTAATAGGAAAAGGCCTACTAATGGCGCACCTAATTTGGCCATTAATGGCGCATTAGTGGTGCGCCATTAGTAGCACGCCATTAGTATATTTTACTAATGGCGCACCACAGATGCGCCATTAGTATCTGGTATACTAATGGCGCACCCCTGATGCGCCATTAGTATATACAACAGTGCGCCATTAGTATGCCTCCCAGGGGGCCATGTATACCCAGGTGCTTTGGCATACTAATGGCGCACGACAGAAAGATGTGCCATTAGTAACTTCGGCATACTAATGGCGCACTCTTTAATGATGCGCCATTAGTATCCTTTGGCATACTAATGGCGCACTATGATGTGATGCGCCATTAGTATGAATATTAGGTTTTTTTATTTTTTATTTTTCCGTTTTTTGCACAGGTTACAAAATGTATAATTGGACAAAATATAGACAGCACACATCAACAACAGATTCATCGAATACAATAGAAGATTAGTCTCTGAATACAATTCATCATTTTAGTCTCCGAATACAAGTCATCATATTAGTCTCCGAATTGAAAAGACCGAACAAAGATAGAACATTATATTACAAGTCTCGAGACCGCGAGTTTGTCTTCACATTACAAGTCGATATCGATCATCTAAACTACCATCACATAGAAGAGAGCTGCGGTCATCACGATGAGCATCATCACGATGAAACTCGTCTTCATCCGGTTCCTCCAACGCTCCCTCCCCTCTCCCGCTAGATAGCGGGCGTATCTAGATTTTGCCTCGGCCCTAGTGGCGTACCCTTTGTAACTGTTACCGCTGAATCGGTGAACCTGTCTCCAACACTCCTCCCAGTCATCGTAGACTCCGGGAACCTTACCCTTGTACATGACATACCACGGCATCGCTATGCAGTAGCCAAACGAAACGTTAGTACCAATTAACAGACAATACATAAGCAATATATAAGTATGCAAGAGAACGATCGAAAGAGAAAAGCAAGACATTAATAGCATCGATTACATCTTAAGTTGAACGACTCTCGAAAGCAAAGAGACATACTACAAGTTCATTAAAGTTTAATTACAACATGAGACTCAAGGGACCGGAGCGTGGATGAAGCCGCCGTCTATTGTGGGAGTCATGAAAGAACAGGCGTTGTCAGCCTGCATTTGTAGGATTGTGTCGATGTCACTGTTGGACGGTTGATTTCTGAGGTAGAACTGCTCTGCGGTACGAAGGACTTCTTGATGGATGATTTCCGCAAACTCCGACTGGATGCGAAAGAATTCTTGTCTGATGTCCGCGTCCTGGATTGCCGACATGCTCGCAGCCCAATCTTTGAGTCTACTCGGTAGCAGAAGTTGATGATGGTCCCGTACGATCGCCCGCATGTGATCGATGGCGTAGTAGGCACCCTTCTGACCGCCAGGCGGCTGCTTGACGCAGCAGAACGTCGTATTGTGGGAGAACACGTGCTTGCCGTACTTACGAATAGGCCTGGTGAAGGTGCCTCCAGATTTGACGTAGCCGGGGAGAACATCATCAAGAACCTTCTTGACATTTGTGTAGTCTACGTTTGACTGACGGTCTGGGTCGAAATACGTGGCCATGGAATATTTGGGGCTTAGGAGGATGAGCGTGCAACGTGTGTCACTGCAGAAAACACGGAATGTTAAAAGAAAAACGATCGAAATCTAAGAATTCATATGTTACGGGGCAGTTGAGGGGAGGACTTACTCGGGAAAGTAAGGCACGAGGAAGTTATCCTTATCTTAGTTTGCCAGAATGACCCCTTCGAGGTAAGAACTCGCGACTTGCCGGTCCCCAGCGCTGCCCAAGATCTTGGCACGCATGTAGAAGGGGTCGACTATCACGATGTCCGGGGTCTTGTCGCGAATGATCCGCATCTCCATACTCAGCGAAAATAGCCGAACGAAGGTGTAGTGCAGCGGATGAAGGTTCAACATAGCGTGGATGTCATCAAACCGCAGGACGATCATCAAACCGCAGGATGCGTAGATCACACTCTCCTCTCGTTGCAATGCATCACCATGATCTTGCGTGTGCGTAGGAAATTTTTTGAAATTACTACGTTCCCCAACACTTTCAATGTTGATGTTATCACTCCGGTTGGTGGAGTTGGGGCAGCAAACGGAATGATGCCTTCTAATGTTGATGTTATCACTTCGGTCTCCAAAATTGTGTGAACTTCATGTTATGTTATGTTTGAAACTGTTCCTTCTATGTTGAGAACTCTTGCCTCTTGAGACTTGTAAACTTGTGGTAGTCGAGTGTCTTCATTACTATTTCACCTTTTATGCACTATTCCTTTTATGTGGAATGTTTTTCAGAATCATTGCTTCTTTTGTTCAATGATGCCTATATGTGACATGTTCTATGTGTGATGAACTATATGCTGCTGCTTGATACGTCTCCAACGTATCTATAATTTTTGATTGCTCCATGCTATATTATCTACTGTTTTGGACTATATTGGGCTTTATTTTCCACTTTTACATTATTTTTGGGACTAACCTATTAACTAGAGGCCCAGCCCAGAATTGTTGTTTTTTGCCTATTTCAGTGTTTCGAAGAAACGGAATATCAAACGGAGTCCAAACGGAATAAACCTTTCTGCAACGTGATTTTCTTCCCGAATATGACCTAGGAGACTTGGACCCTACGCCAAGGAAGCTTCGAGGTGGGCACGAGGTAGGGGGCGCGCCCTATACCCCCAGGCGCGCCCCTACCCTCGTGGGGCCACCGAAGCTCCACCGACGTACTTCTTCCTCTTATATATACCTACGTACCCCCAAACGAACAAAGACGGAGCCAAAATCCTAATCCCACCGCCGCAACTTTCTGTATCCACGAGATCCCATCTTAGGGCCTGTTCCGGAGCTCCGACGGAGAGGGCCATCTTCACGGAGGGCTTCTACATCACCATAGCCTCTCCGATGAAGTGTCAGTAGTTTACCTCAGACCTTTGGGTCCATAGTTATTAGCTAGATGGCTTCTTCTCTCTTTTTGGATCTCAATACAAAGTTCTCCCCCTCTCTTGTGGAGATCTATTCGATGTAATCTTCTTCTTTTTTGCGGTGTGTTTGTTGAGACCAATGAATTGCGGGTTTATGATCAAGTCTATCTATAAACAATATTTGAATCTTCTCTGAATTCTTTTATGTATGATTGGTTATCTTTGCAAGTCTCTTCGAATTATCAGTTTGGTTTGGCCTACTAGACTGGTTTTTCTTGCCATGGGAAAAGTGCTTAGCTTTGGGTTCAATCTTGCGGTGTCCTTTCCCAGTGAAACAAGGGGCAGCAAGGCACGTATTGCATCGTTTCCATCGAGGATAACAAGATGGGGTTTATTTCATATTGCATGAATTTATCTCTCTACATCATGTCATCTTGCTTAAAGCATTACTCTGTTTTTAATTTAATACTCTAGATGCATGCTGGATAGCTATCGATGAGTGGAGTAATAGTAGTAGATGCAGAATCGTTTCGGTCTACTTGTCATGGACGTGATGCCTATATACATGATCATGCCTAGATATTCTCATAATTATGCCCAATTCTGTCAATTGCT
Source organism: Triticum dicoccoides (assembly GCF_002162155.2). NCBI lineage: Eukaryota > Viridiplantae > Streptophyta > Magnoliopsida > Poales > Poaceae > Triticum > Triticum dicoccoides. The sequence goes on from NC_041392.1 coordinate 709,407,904, forward strand.
CAACAGTAATTTGTTCACCCTCCATAGAATACTTATGCTCTTGAGAGAAGCCACTAGTGAAACCTATGGCCCCCGGGTCTATTCTCATCATATCGATCTCCATCACTTTAATCTTGCTTTGCTTTTTTACTTTGCCTTTTACTTTTCACTTTGCATCTCTATACCAAAAATACCAAAAATATTATATCTATCAGATCTCACTCTCGTAAGTGACCGTGAAGGGATTGACAACCCCTAATCACGTTGTGCAGGTACGAGGGACTTGAGCATGGCCTCCTACTGGATTGATACCTTGGTTCTCAAAAACTGAGGGAAATACTTACGCTACTCTGATGCATCATCCTTTCCTCTTCGGGGAAATCCAACGCAAGCTCAAGAGGTAGCAAGAAGAATTTCTGGCGCCGTTGCCGGGGAGTGTACGCAAAAAGTCAACATACTAAGTACCCATCACAATCCCTATCTCTCGCATTACATTAGTTGCCATTTGCCTCTCATTTTCCTCTCCCCCACTTCACCCTTGCCGTTTTATTCGCCCTCTCTTTCTCAATCTCCTTCTCCTTCTCTTTCTCGTTTGCCTTTTTTCGCTTGCCTTTTTGTTTGCCCGTGTGTTGGGTTGCTTGTTTGTCGCGATGGCTCAAGATGCTACCAAATTGTGTGACTTCACCAATACCAATAATAATGGTTTCCTTAGCACTCCGATTGCTCCTCTTGCCAATACTGAGTCTTGTGAAATCAATACTTCTTTGTTTCTTGTTATGAAAGATCAATTCGCCGGCCTTCCTAGTGAAGATGCCGCTACTCATCTGAATAGCTTCGTTGATTTATGTGATATGCAAAAGAAAAAAGATGTCGATAATGATATCGTTAAATTGAAGTTATTTCCTTTTTCGCTTAGAGATCGTGCTAAAGCTTGGTTTTCGTCTTTGCCTAAAAATAGTATTGATTCTTGGAACAAGTGCAAAGATGCTTTTATCTCTAAGTATTTCCCTCCCGCTAACATCATCTCTCTTAGAAACGATATTATGAACTTTAAGCAACTTGATCATGAACATGTTGCACAAGCTTGAGAGAGAATGAAATTAATGATACGTAATTGTCCTACTCATGGTTTGAATTTGTGGATGATTATACAAAAAATTTATGCCGGATTGAATTTTACTTCTAGAAATCTTTTAGATTCGGCCGCGGGAGGCACTTTTATGGAAATCACTTTAGGAGATGCTACTAAACTCCTAGATAATATTATGGTTAATTATTCTCAATGGCATACTGAAAGATTCTAATAAAAAAGTGCATGCGATAGAAGAAATCAATGTTTTGAGTGGAAAGATGGATGAACTTATGAAATTATTTGCTACTAAGAGTGTTTCTTCTGATCCTAATGATATGCCTTTGTCTACTTTGATTGAGAATAACAATGAATCTATGGATGTGAATTTTTTTGGTAGGAATAATTTTGGTAACAACGCTTATAGAGGGAATTTTAATCCTAGGCCATATCCTAGTAATCCTTCTAATAATTATGGGAATTCCTACAACAACTCTGATGGAAATTATAATAAGATGCCCTCTGAATTTGAGAATAGTGTTAAAGAGTTTATGAATTCACAAAAGAATTTTAATACTTTGCTTGAAGAGAAATTGCTTAAAGTTGATGATTTGGCTAGGAACGTTGATAGAATTTCCCTTGAGGTTGATTGTTTAAAGCTTAGATCTATTCCTCCTAAGCATGATTTCAATGAGTCTCTCAAAGCCATGAGAATTTCCATTGACGAGTGCAAGGAAAGAACCGCTAGGATGCGTGCTTCCAAAGATGCCTTTATTAAAGCGTGTTCTTCCAATTCCTATGAAAATCAAGATGAAGATCTAAAAGTAATTGATGTGTCTCCTATTAAATATGTGTTTTGCAATATGAATCTTGATGAAACTGAATATGATTTTCCTTTACCTAGAAGGCGTTCTAAAAATTCGGAGTATTTAGATCTTTATGATGAATTGAAAGTGGGATTGAAAGAAATAAAAATCTAGATGTTGCTAAACCCACTATATTGGATTTCAAGGAATTTAATTATGAAAGTTGCTCTTTAATTGATTGTATTTCCTTGTTGCAATCCATGCTAAATTCTCCACATGCTTATACTCAAAAGAAAGCCTTCACCGAACATATTGTTGATGCCTTGATGCAATCTTATGAAGAAAAACTTGAGTTGAAAGTTTCTATCCCTAGAAAACTCTATGATGAGTGGGAACCAACTATTAAAATTAAAATTAAAGATCATGAGTTTTATGCTTTGTGTGATTTGGGTGCTAGTGTCTCCACTATCCCCAAAGTTTTGTCTGATTTGCTAGATTTCCGTGATTTTGGTGATTGCTCTCTAAACTTGCATCTTGTGGATTCTACTATTAAGAAACCTATGGGAAGGATTAATAATGTTCTTATTGTTGCAAATGGGAATTATGTGCCCGTACATTTCATTGTTCTTGATATAGATTGCAATCCTTCTTGCCCTATTATTCTTGGTAGACCTTTCCTTAGAACGGTTGGTGCGATTATTGATATGAAGGAAGGGAATATTTGATTTCAATTTCCATTAAAAAAGGTCATGGAACACTTTCCAAGAAAGAAAATAAAATTGCCATATGAAACTATCATGAGAGCCACTTATGGATTGCCTACCAAAGATGGCAATACCTAGATCTATCCTCGCTTCTATGCCTAGCTAGGGGCGTTAAATGATAGCGCTTGTTGGGAGGTGATACGTCTCCCACGTATCTATAATTTTTGATTGCTCCATGCTATATTATCTACTGTTTTTGGACTATATTGGGCTTTATTTTCCACTTTTATATTATTTTTGGGACTAACCTATTAACCGAAGACCCATCCCAGAATTGTTGTTTTTTGCCTATTTCAGTGTTTCGGAGAAACAGAATATCAAACGGAGTCCAAACAGACTAAAACCTTGGGGAACATGATTTTCTCACCGAACGGGATCCAGGAGACTTGGACCCTACTCCAAGGAGTCAAAGAGGAGGTCACGAGGGTGGGGGTGCCCCCCTAGGGCGCACCCCCTGCCTCGTGGGCCCCTCGGTGCTCCACCAACGTACTTCTTCCTCCTATATATACATATGTACCCCTAAACGATCAGATACAGAGTCAAAAACCTAATTCCACCGCCACAACTTTCTGTATCCATGAGATCCCATCTTGGGGCCTGTTCCGGAGCTCCGCCGGAGAGGCCGTCATCACGGAGGGCTTCTACATCATCATAGCCTCTCCGATGAAGTGTGAGTAGTTTACCTCAGACCTTCGGGTCCATAGTTAGTAGCTAGATGGCTTCTTCTCTCTCTTTGAATCTCAATACAAAGTTCTCCCCCTCTCTTGTGGAGATCTATTCGATGTAATCTTCTTTTTGCGGTGTGTTTGTTGAGGTCGATGGATTGTGGGTTTATGATCAAGTCTATCTATGGATAATATTTGAATCTTCTCTGAATTCTATTATGTATGATTGGTTATCTTTGCAAGTCTCTTCGAATTATCCGTTTGGTTTGGCCAACTAGATTGGTAGTCCTTGCCATGGGAGAAGTGCTTAGCTTTATGTTCAATCTTGCGGTGTCCTTTCCCAGTGACAGAAGGGGCAGCAAGGCACGTATTGCATCGTTTCCGTCGAGGATAACAAGATGGGATTTATTTCATATTGCATGAATTTATCTCTCTACATCATGTCATCTTGCTTAAGGCGTTACTCTGTTTTTAACTTAATACCCTAGATGCATGCTGGATAGCGGTCGATGAGTGGAGTAATAGTAGTAGATGCAGAATCATTTTGGTCTACTTATCACGGACGTGATGCCTATATACATGATCATGCCTAGATATTCTCATAACTATGCTCAATTCTGTCAATTGCTCAATAGTAATTTGTTCACCCACCGTAGAATACTTATTCTCTTGAGAGAAGCCACTAGTGAAACCTATGGTCCCTGGGTCTATTCTCATCATATCAATCTCCATCACTTTAATCTTGCTTTGCTTTTTACTTTGCTTTTACTTTACACTTTGCATCTTTATACCAAAAATACCAAAAATATTATATCTATCATATCTCACTCTCATAAGTGACCGTGAAGGGATTGACAACCCCTAATCGCGTTTGTTGCGAGTAGCTATCATTTTGTGCAGGTACAAGGGACTTGAGCATGGCCTCCTAGTGGATTGATACCTTGGTTCTCAAAACTAAGGGAAATACTTACGCTACTCTGCTACATCATCCCTTCCTCTTCGGGGAAAACCAACGCAAGCTCAAGATGTAGCAAGAAGGATTTCTGGCGCCGTTGCCGGGGAGGTTCGCGCAAGTCAAGATTTGACTACCGACAATGAGCCATTTCTGGCGTCGTTGCCGGGGAGTCTACGCAAAAAGTCAACATACCAAGTACCCATCACAATCCCTATCTCTCGCATTACATTATTTGCCATTTGCCTCTCGTTTTCCTCTCCCCCCACTTCTCCCTTGCCGTTTTATTCGCCCTCTCTCTCTATCCTCCCTCTCTATTTGCATCTTTTTGCCCGCTTGCTTCCTGTTTGCTCGTGCGCTAGTTCTCTTGTCGTCATGGCTAGTCTCTTATCTTCTCCGTTGTCTCCCAAGAGTGATGTTTTAAATTTTAAACAAAGGGAGAGAGAAAATCTAAAAGATGCTTGGTATAGAATTTTCAATGCTCAAAATAGATCTACCAGGAAGCAGTCTACCTTAGTTCTTCTCCGCAATTTTTATGTAGGTGTTAATCCTTGGTATAGATATATCCTCGATACCATTACCGGAGGGAACTTCTTGGGTAGCCATACTTTTGATTCTTATAATGCTATGTTAGATGTATTTGGCTCACCACCTCTTTTGGTTAATGGAACCATGTTAACTTTGGAGCATGTTATGCCAAGACTTGAAATTATTGGAAATAAAGTTGCTACTATTGAATTAATTTGAAATCTAGATAAAAATATCCACAATCAAATTACTCAATATGGATCTAAGGTAGGAATGACTTTGATAAATATTAAGGAAAAGGAACCCATAGTTAATGAGAAGATAAACTTAGATTCTACTATAATTGATAAACTTGAGGGTATCATTACAAACTTGGGAACCGCTTTTTCTTCCGTAAAGTATACTCCAAGTCCTCCTAAGAAAATTGCCAAGCTTATGTATGTTCCTAAAAATAAGGGTGAATCATCTAGTAAGGAAACTGCGGATCTTAAATCTATAAGTATTCATCCCAATCTTTTTGCTATCATTAAGGAACCAATTGCTACAAGTGAATTTTTCGATCTTATGCCTAAAAGTTTGATAATCACTAGAAAGAAAGAAATTCCTAAGGAAATAGATGCCTCATCGAAGAATTGCCTACTAAAGACGGCAATACCTAGATCTATCCTCGCTTTTATGCCTAGCTAGGGGCGTTAAACGATAGCGCTTGTTGGGAGGCAACCCAATTTTATTTTTATTCCTTGCTTTTTGCTCATGTTTAGTAATAAATAAATTATCTAGCCTCTGTTTTGGTTGTGTTTTTTGTGTTTAATTAGTGTTTGTGCCAAGTAGAACCGTTGGGAAGACTTGGGGAAAGTCTTGTTGAACTTTCTGTAAAAAACAGAAACTTTAGCGCTCACAAGAACTGCTGTCATTTTTATTTGAAGAGTGATATTTAGTTAATTATTTTTGCAGATGATTAATAGATAAATTAGTCATGTCCAGAAATTTATTTAAGAATTTTTGGGGTTCAAGATCTTGCGCTAGATACAGATTACTACATACTGTTCTGTTTTTGACAGATTCTGTTTTTCGTGTGTTGTTTGCTTATTTTGATGAATCTATGGCTAGTAAAATAGTTTATAATCCATAGAGAAGTTGGAATACAGTAGGTTTAACACCAATATAAATAAATAATGAGTTCATTACAGTACCTTGAAGTCGTCTTTTGTTTTCTTTCGCTAACGGAGCTCACGAGTTTTCTACTTTAAGTTTTGTGTTGTGAAGTTTTCAAGTTTTGGGTGAATTCTTTTGATGGATTATGGAACAAGGAGTCGCAAGAGCCTAAGCTTGGGGATGCCCATGGCACCCCCAAGATAATCCAAGGACACCAAAAATTCAAAGCTTGGGGATGCCCCGGAAGGCATCCCCTCTTTCGTCCACTTCCATCGGTAATTTACTTGGAGCTATATTTTTATTCACCAACATGATATGTGTTTTGCTTGGAGCGTCTTGTATTATTTGTGTCTTTGTGTCTTAGTATGCCACAATCATCCTTGCTGTACACACCTTTTGAGAGAGCCATACATGAATTAGAATTTGATAGAATACTCTATGTGCTTCACTTATATTTTTTGAGCTATGTAGTTTTGCCCTATGTGCTTCACTTATATCTTTTGAGCATTATAATTTTGCTCTATGTGCTTCACTTAGATCTTTTAGAGCACGGTGGTGGATTTGTTTTAAAGAAACTATTGATCTCTCATGCTTCACTTAAATCATTTTGAGAGTCTCTTAATAGCATGGTAATTTGCTTAATAATATGCTTGGTATTCAAGATTTGTGAAACTTTCTTTTGAGTGTGTTGAATACTAAGAAAAGTTGGATGCTTGATAATTGTTTTGAGATATGGAGGTGATAATATCAAAGTCATGCTAGTTGAGTAGTTGTGAATTTAAAGAATACTTGTGTTAAAGTTTGTGATTCCCGTAGCATGCACGTATGGTGAACCGTTATGTGATGAAGTCGGAGCATGATTTATTTATTGATTGTCTTCCTTATGAGTAGCGGTCGGGGACAAGCGATGGTCTTTTCCTAGCAATCAATCCCCCTAGGAGCATGCGCCTAATACTTTGCTTTGATAACTTCTAGATTTTTGCAATAAGTATACGAGTTCTTTATGACTAATGTTGAGTCCATGGATTATATGCACTCTCACCCTTCCACCTTTGCTAGCCTCTCTAATACCGCGCACTTTTCACCGGTATCATACACCTACCATATACCTTCCTCAAAACAGCCACCATACCTACCTATTATGGCATTTCCATAGCCATTCCGAGATATATTGCCATGCAACTTTCCACCGTTCCGTTTATTATGACACACTCCATCATTGTCATATTGCATATCCCGGTACACCGCCGGAGGAATTCACAAAGAGTCATATTTTGTTCTAAGTATCGAGTTGTAATTGTTGAGTTTTAAGAAAAATAAAAGTGTGATGATCATCATTATTAGAGCATTGTCCCAGTGAGGAAAGAATGATGGAGACTATGATTCCCCCACAAGTCGGGATGAGACTCCGGACGAAAAATAAAAATAAAATAAAAAAGAGGCCAAAGAAGCCCAAATAAAAGAGGCCATAAAAAAGGGAGATGAAAGGCCCAAATAAAAAAATAAAGAGAGAAAAAGAGAGAAGGGACGAAGTTACTATCCTTTTACCACACTTGTGCTTCAAAGTAGCACCATGATCTTCATAGTAGAGAGTCTCTCATGTTATCACTTTCATATACTAGTGGGAATCTTTCATTATAGAACTTGGCTTGTATATTCCAATGATGGGCTTCCTCAAATTTCCCTAGGTCTTCATGAGAAAGCAAGTTGGATGCACACCCACTTAGTTTCTTTTTGAGCATTCATATACTTATAGCTCTAGTGCATCCGTTGCATGGCAATCCCTACTCACTCACATTGATATCTATTGATGGGCATCTCCATAGCCTGTCGATACACCTAGTTGATGTGAGACTATCTTCTCCTTTTTGTCTTCTCCACAACCACCACTCTATTCCACCTATAGTGCTATATCCATGGCTCACGCTCATGTATTACGTGAAGATTGAAAATGTTTTGAAAAAGTTAGAGTATGAAACAATTGCTTGGCTTGTCATCGGGGTTGTGCATGATTTAAATATTTTGTGTGGTGAAGATAGATCATAGCCAGATTATATGATTTTGTAGGGATAACTTTCTTTGGCCATGTTATTTTGAGAAGACATAATTGCTTTGTTAGTATGCTTGAAGTATTATTATTTTTATGTCAATATAAACTTTTGTCTTGAATCTTTCGAATCTGAATATTCATACCACAATTAAGAAGATTTGCATTGAAACTATGCCAAGTAGCACTCCGCATCAAAAATTCTCTTTTTATCATTTACCTACTCGAGGACGAGCAGGAATTAAGCTTGGGGATGCCTGATACGTCTCCAACGTATCAATAATTTTTGATTGCTCCATGCTATATTATCTACTATTTTGGACTATATTGGGCTTTATTTTCCACTTTTATATTATTTTTGGGACTAACCTATTAACCGAAGGCCCAGCCCAGAATTGCTGTTTTTAGCTATTTTAGTGTTTCGGAGAAACGGAATATCAAACGGAGTCCAAACAGAATAAAACCTTCGGGAACGTGATTTTCTCAACGAATGTGATCCAAGAGACTTGGACCCTACTCCAAGGAGTCAAAGAGGAGGTCACGAGGGTGGGGGGCGCCCCCCCTAGGGCGCGCCCCCTGCCTCGTGGGCCCCTCGGTGCTCCACCGACGTACTTCTTCCTCCTATATATACATACGTACCCCCAAACGATCAGATACGGAGTCAAAAAACCTAATTCCACGGCCGCAACTTTCTGTATCCACGAGATCCCATGTTGGGGCCTGTTCCGGAGCTCCACCGGAGAGGGCCATCATCACGGAGGGCTTCTACAACATCATAGCTTCTCCGATGAAGTGTGAGTAGTTTACCTCAGACCTTAGGGTCCATAGTTAGTAGCTAGATGGCTCCTTCTCTCTCTTTGAATCTCAATACAAAGTTCTCCCCCTCTCTTGTGGAGATCTATTCGATGTAATCTTCTTTTTGCGGTGTGTTTGTTGAGACCGATGAATTGTGGGTTTATGATCAAGTCTATCTATGGATAATATTTGAGTCTTCTCCGAATTCTTTTATGTAAGATTGGTTATCTTTGCAAGTCTCTTCGAATTATCCATTTGGTTTGGCCACCTAGATTGGTAGTTCTTGCTGAGGGAGTCCTGGATTAGGGGGTGTCCGGATGGCCGGACTATACCTTCAGCCGGACTCCTGGACTATGAAGATACAAGATTGAAGACTCCGTCCCGTGTCCGGGAGGGTCTTTCCTTGGCGTGGAAGGCAAGCTTGGCGATACGGATATGTAGATCTCCTACCATTGTAACCGACTCTATGTAACCCTAACCCTACCTGGTGTCTATATAAACTGAAGGGTTTTAGTCCCTAGGACAACATACACATCAACAATCATACCATAGGCTAGCTTCTAGGGTTTAGCCTCCTCGATCTCGTGGTAGATCTACTCTTGTACTACCCATATCATCAATATTAATCGAGCAGGACGTAGGGTTTTACCTCCATCGAGAGGGCCCGAACCTAGGTAAAACTTCGTGTCCCTTGTCTCTTGTTACCATCCGGCCTAGACGCATAGTTCGGGACCCCCTACCCGAGATCCGCCGGTTTTGACACCGACATTGGTGCTTTCATTGAGAGTTCCTCTGTGTCGTCACCGTCAGGCTCGATGGCTCCTACGATCATCGATAGCGATGTAGTCCAGGGTGAGACCTTCCTCCCCGGACAGATCTTCATCTTCGGCGGCTTTGCATTGCGGGCCAATTCGCTTGGCCGTCTGGAGCAGATCGAAAGCTACGCCCCTGGCCGTCAGGTCAGATTTGGAAGTTTAAACTACACGGCTGACATCGGCGGGGACTTGATCTTCGACGGATTCGAGCCACTGCCGAGCGCGCAGCACTGTCAAGACGAGCATGATCTAGCTCTGCCGCCGAACAGTGCCCTGGAGGCCGCACCCGCATTGGCTCCGAGCCTTAATTCAGAGCCAACTACACCGATCGAGGATGGGCGGTTGTACGCCACCTCAAGGGCTGCGACCCCAACGGCGATTGAGCCAAGCACCAGCTCCATACTCTGCGAGACTCATGACTCCAAGGAGCCGGACTCCTCTCCGGACACCGAACCCTCCGCGCCCCTGCCGATAGAATCCGATTGGGCGCCGATCATGGAGTTCACTGCCGCGGACATCTTTCAGCACTCGCCTTTCGGCGATATCCTGAAGTCACTGAAGTCTCTCTCTCTTTATCAGGAGAGCCCTGGCCATACTACGGTCAGCAAGGTTGGGGTAAGGACGATGAAGAAATTCAAAACCCACCCACCACCCACTTTGTAGCCACTGTCGATGACTTAACCGACATGCTCGACTTCGATTCCGAAGATATCGACAGTATGGAGGCCGATGAAGGAGATGATGAAGAACCAGCGCCTACTAGGCCCTGGAAAGCCACCTCGTCATATGACATATACATGGTGGACACCCCAAAGAGGGAGATGGCGATGGAACAGCGGAGGATGACCCCTCCAAGAAACAGCCTAAGCGCCAGCGTCAGTGGCGCCGCTCAAAATCCCGCCAAAACAAACAAGGTGATTCCAGCACGGGAGATAATAATACTCCGGGAAGTGCCGAAGAAAACCCCCTCCAGCAAGATTTAGCACAAGAGGATGGAGAAACCAGCCCTCATGAGAGAGCGGTAGACAAAGAGGTTGAGGACGATAATTATATGCCTCCCTCCGAAGACGAGGCAAGCCTCGACGACGATGAATTCGTCGTACCAGAGGATCCTGTCGAGCAAGAGCGTTTTCAACGCAGGCTTATGGCCACGGCAAGAAGCCTCAAGAAAAAACAGCAACAGCTTAGAGCTGATCAAGATTTGCTAGTCGACAGATGGACTGAAGTCCTTGCGGCCGAAGAGCATAAACTCGAACGCCCCTCCAAGAGATACCCAAAGCGCAGGTTGCTACCCCGATTAGAGGAGGAAGCACTTGATGCGGCCGACCGGCCACCTCGTGGTCGCGACAGAGAGGCCTCCCGGCCCTCCAATCAAGCCACACCTCGTACCAAGGCACGGGAATATGCGCCGGACTTACGAGACATGTTGGAGGACAAGGCAAGGCAAACAAGATCGATCTACGGATCGCATGGGCGCCCCACGGCTCGAGACGGTAACCGTCACGCCGGCCACAAATTCGGCGGGGCCGAACAAAGTAGACAAGGCTCATTGGAGCTACGTCATGATATATCCCAGTACAGAGGCGCCGCACACCCACTCTGCTTTACAGACGAAATAATGGATCATCAAATCCCCGAGGGTTTCAAACCCGTAAACATCGAATCATATGATGGCACAATAGATCCTGCGGTATGGATCGAGGATTATCTCCTTCATATCCACATGGCCCGCGGCGATGATTTCCACGCCATCAAATACCTCCCACTCAAGCTTAAAGGACAAGCTCGGCATTGGCTTAACAGCTTGCCAACAGGATCAATCAGTTGTTGGGAGGACCTAGAAGCCGCATTCCTCGACAATTTCCAGGGCACTTATGTGCGACCCCTAGATGCCGATGACCTAAGTCACGTAATTCGGCAGCCAGAGGAATCGACCAGGCAATTCTGGACATGGTTCCTAACAAAGAAAAATCAAATAGTCGACTGTCCGGACGCTGAGGCCCTAACAGCCTTCAAACACAATATCCGTGACGAGTGGCTGGCCCGGCACCTTGGACAGGAAAAGCCGAAATCTATGGTAGCACTCATGACACTCATGACCCGCTTTTGCGCGGGAGAAGACAGCTGGCTTGCTCGTAGCAACAATATAACCAAGAACCCTGGTAATTCGGACACCAGGGACAATAGTGGCAGGTCGCGTCGCAACAAGCAGAAGCGCCGCATAAATGGCAACAATGCTGAGGATACGGCAGTTAATGCCAGATTCAGAGGCTCTAAATCCGGTCAGCGGAAAAAGCCATTCAAAAGGAATCCTAGGGGCCCGTCCAGTTTGGACCGAATACTCGACCGCTCGTGCCAGATACATGGCACCCCGAAAAGCCAGCCAATCACACGAACAGGGATTGTTGGGTGTTCAAGCAGGCAGGTAAGTTAAACGCCGAAAATGAAGACAAGGGGCTGCATAGTGATGACGACGAGGAGCCCCGGCCGCCGAACAACAATGGACAAAAGGGTTTTCCCCCACAAGTGCGGACGGTGAACATAATATATGCAACCCATGTCCCCAAAAGGGAGCGGAAGCGCGCGTTAAGGGACGTATACGCGGTAGAGCCGGTCGCCCCAAAGTTCAACCCATGGTCCTCCTGCCTGATCACCTTTGATCGAAGGGACCATCCCACTAGCATCCGTCATGGCGGATTCGCCGCATTGGTCCTAGACCCAATTATTGACGGATTTCCTCTCACTAGAGTCCTCATGGACGACGACAGCAGCCTAAACCTGCTTTACCAGGATACAGTGCGGAAAATGGGCATAGATCCCTCCAAGATTAAGCCCACCAAAGTGACCTTTAAAGGCGTAATACCAGGTGTAGAGGCCAACTGTACAGGCTCGGTCACACTTGAAGTGGTCTTCGGATCTCTGGATAATTTCCCAAGCGAGGAGTTAATCTTCGACATAGTCCTGTTTCACAGTGGCTATCATGCACTGCTCGAGCGAACCACATTCGCTATGTTCAATGCGGTACCGCATTACGCATACCTTAAGCTCAAGATGCTAGGCCCTCGAGGAGTAATTACGGTCAATGGAAACACCGAACGCTCCCTCCGAACGGAGGAGCACACTGCGGCCCTTGCAGCGGAAGTTCAAAGCAGCCTCTCTAGGCAGTTCTCCAGTCCGGCCTCTAAACGACCGGACACCGTCAAGCGCGCCCGGAGTAACCTACAACAAGACCGCCTGGCATGATCCGAGCAGGCGTAGCAATGCGGCCCCAACCCCAACCCTCGCAAAAAGGCGATGCCAGTACTTCGCGTACATAACTACGCTCTAGAGATACCATGGGCACAGGGGGAGGGGCACCATCACGGCACGCCCAAAACATGGCTTAAACCGTACCAGGGGCTGCCGATTTTTTATTTTTTAATTTTCTCTTACTTTCAGGACTCCATCATTCGGAAAGCCTGTTCGTCAGTTCAATTGCCGCACAAACGATGCAAGAACCAGGGAAGCAGACAAGCCACGCCGCAGTACGGAACTCCCAGGTGGTCTCTATCATGAGCAGTATACCTGTTCCGCATAATATTCCGCAGCTTGCCCCTGGAACAGACATGTTAACTAGTCCAACCTTCCACTTATCGCATTATTTGTATCGTTCTGCTTTAGTCGCAACCCTTTTTAATAAACAATGCATAGCTTTCGTCTATTTTTGCATTACCTTCTTTCTTTATGTATGTTTCTTAACGACATGCTGCACCCGTACACGTTGGTACGGCCAAAATACGCCAGGGGCTTTAGTACCCCTAAATATGGTGTGAGAAGTCCGAACACTTTAACAAGTGCGGCACCCCAAACTTATAGCACTATATGCATTGGCTCTGAATCATGTCTTGGGTCAATAGTTGGGTTTGCCCGGCTCCTATGTTTTGGTGCCTTACGTTCCACTATATCGGCTAAGATAGCACCAGGAGAACCACTGCGATTGTGCCCCAGTTGAGCTGGGTCGAGCACCTCAGTGGAGAAAGCTAAAACTGACTGTCATGATGAAGCGAGAGCTGGTCGCTGTTCGGGAGGTTTTTTCGAGTCCCTAAAGACTTATGCCGCTTAGGGCGAGGAGCCGGCTCTGTCCGGCCAAGGCATGGATTGCGCCCCGAACTCGGTCTTCCGAATACCAGGGGCTTCGCCGAAATTTAAAATTATAGAATTCTATGGCTAAGTGAGAGTGTTCACGCATTATAGTCCGATTGCCTTGTTCGTTAGGCTGAGCGCCTCCCTCGAAGGACCCAAACATGGGAAAAAGAGCGCTCGGATATCCCCGAACACCCCAGCACTAGCGGCACGGGGGCAGAAGCCGACGAATCGCCATCTCTCAGAATTGATAAACAGCCGCACAGAAGGTAATATTTTAAATTCTAACAACATTGCTTAGCGCATATAAACAAGTTTTCAGCGCACAGGACAAAACGAGCAAGTTTCACTCAAAAATTACATCCCTAGAACATTCATCCGCCACAAGGCGGGCACCCTTCAGAACATCCTTATAGTAATTCTCGGGCTTGCGATGCTCTTTCCCCGACGGTGGCCCGTCCTTCACAAGCTTCTCAGCATCCAGCTTGCCCCAGTGCACCTTAGCACTGGCAAGGGCCCTACGAGCACCCTCAATGCAGACGGAGCACTTGATGACTTTGAGCCTTGGACAGGCCTCCACCAGCCGCCGCACCAGCCCGAAATAGCTCCCAGGCAGAGCCCCTCCAGGCCACAGCCGAACAATGAGGCCCTTCATGGCATGTTCGGCCGCCTTGTGGAGCTCGACCAGTGGCTTCAGCTGGTCGCTCAGGGGCACAGGGTGTCCGGCCTCAGCGTACTGAGACCAGAACACCTTCTCCGTCGAGCTGCCCTCCTCGGCTCGATAGAATGCGGCGGCATCGGACACACTCCGGGTAAGATCTGCGAACGCTCCTTGAGAGCTCCGGATTCGGGTAAGTAACAAGTAACTCACGTTTATGTGTTTCCTTTGCATAAAGAATGCCTTACCCGCCGCTATCTTCTTCACCTCACCCAACTCCTGGAGGGTCTTCTAGGATTCGGCCTTGGCAGATTTAGCATTTTCAATAGCCACCGCGAGCTCGGACGCTTGCGTCTTCGAGTCAAGCTCTAAACTCTCATGTTTTTCCATGAGAGCCTGGAGCTCTTGCCGCACCTTGCCAACCTCGGCCTCATACTTCTCCCGCTCGGTGCGCTTCAAGGCCGCCCTCTTCTCGGCCTCGACCAGCGCTTGCTTAAGGGTCGCCGCTTCAGATGTGGCCCCTAAAATAGCCACGATAATCCTATGATTCTTTGTAATTGCACCTTTTTATATATATTTAAAAACAAGGTATTTCTTACCTTCATTGTCCTCGAGCTACTTCTTGGCACGCCCGAGCTCTCTCTCGGACCGCTCGAGGTCCTGCTTCAGCGTGTCCACTTCCGCAGTCAGGGCGGCGGACGCAAGCAGGGTAGCCTACACATGCATATTGATTCATTTTTGTTAGACTCCTGCGAATTCTATTTGATCCTCTATTCGACTTTTCTTCCCGAACGCCAAACAGAGCATCAGGGGCTACTGTCTATGCGATACTATTATTTACACTTTCTTTACTTACCTCAAAGCCTGTCAAAAGGCTAGTACAAGCTTCAGTCAGTCCGTCTTTGGCGGACTAAACCTTCTGGACCACCACACTCATAATAGCACGGTGCTCCTCGTTGATGGAGGCGCCTTGGAGCACCTCCAACATATTGTCCGGCGCCTCCGGTTGGATGGGGGCCGCTGGCACGGTGGACTTGCTCCTCTTGGAAGGAGGTACCCCGCCGGACTCTGGAACCTTTGAAGGTTCCGGAGCGGTGTCCGGCCTAGAGCCAGACTTGGAACCCTGAGGGGTTTCATCCCCTTTACTCCTGGAGTCGGGGAGGTTGCCTTGCGGCGCCTCCAGGACCACCTCCTCCCGGCTTGGAACCTGTTGAGACAACACTTCGGTGTCCTTCGTAGGGCGGGGGGAGGAAGCCGTCAGAAGCGAGTTCACATCCGACGAGTCAAGTGAGCCGCTCGACGACGCGTCGAGCCGGTCTTTGGGTGGGCTGCATAAACATATTCGACGTAAGGGAAAGCTATGCAATAAACGAATACTATGAATTACTCTGGTATCCGTATACCTATGATTTTGCCAGGGGCATGGCCCTAGGCGCCCACTCCTCTTCGCCGCCGTCGGCGTCGGTGGAGTAGTCCGGAGGAAGGGTTTTCCCCTTCTTGGACCCTTCGGCCTCCCCAGTTGGGGCGGCCTTCCTTTTCTTCCCTTCCCCCGCTGGAGGGGGAGGGGTCTCTTCTTCCTCCTCCTCGTCTTCACGGGAGGAGTGCGTCTTGGATTCGTCGGATGATGAATCCGACACCTCCAGGTGTCGGGCATTCTTTCGAGTCCCCGTGGCCTTCTTCTTGACCTTCTTCTCCGGCACCACATAGGGTGCTGGAACCAGCAGCTTCGCCAAGCGAGCATCCGCTGGGCCTTCGGGCAAAGGAGCCGGACAGTTGATCTGTCCGGATGTCATCTGCCAATCCTGTCAAAGGTAAGGGAGCTTAAATCCCACATGGAGTCAAACTATGGAAAACTGATACCCTGTAAAAGGAAAGAAACAGCTTACCGCGAGAGCGTGACGCTGCGCACTGAATCCGCGATCCTCAGTAGCGGATGCGGGATCCTCGGCGCCCTTGAAAAGCACCTTCCAGGCATCTTCGTACGTCGTGTCGAAGAGCCTGCTCAGAGTTTGGTGCCGCGCCAGGTCGAACTCCCACAGGTTGAAAGCCAGTTGTTGGCACGGGAGGATCAAGCGGATGAGCATAACCTGGACTACTTTGATAAGTTTGAGCTTCTTGTCCACCAGGGTTTTGACGCATGTTTGGAGTCCGGTCAGCTCTCCTTTTTGACCCCACGACAGGCCCGTCTCTTTCCAGGACGTGAGCCGCGTTGGGGGTCCGGACCGGAACTCGGGGGGGTGCGACCCATTCGGCGTCACGCGGCTCGGTGATGTAAAACCACCCCGATTGCCACCCCTTCAGGGTCTCCACAAAGGAGCCCTCGAGCCAGAGGACGTTGGCCATCTCGCCCACCATGGCGCCTCCGCACTCCGCCTGGCTGCCGCGCACCACCTTCGGCTTGACGTTGAAAGTCTTGAGCCATAGGCCGAAATGGGGGCGAATGCGAAGGAAGGCCTCGCACACGACGATAAACGCCGAGATGTTGAGGATGAAGTTCGGGGCCAGATCATGGAAATCCAGGCCATAGTAGAACATGAGCCCCCGGACAAATGGATGGAGAGGGAAGCCCAGTTCACGGAGGAAATGGGGGAGAAACACCACCCTCACATGGGGCCTAGGGGTGGGGATGAGCTGCCCCATCTCGGGGAGCCGGTACGCGATGTCGTTAGACAGGTATCCGGCCTTCCTCAACTTTTTGATATGTCCCTCCATGATGGAGGAGACCATCCACTTGCCTCCCACTCCGGACATGGCTGGAGAAGATTGAGGTGGGGAGTGCGGACTTGGGCGCTGGAGCTCGAGTGCGCAAGAATGGATAGGCGAAGGAGGAAGAAGGCGTAGGTGAAAAGGTGGATCCTTATCCCCTTATATGGGTGGACGCAACTACATGTCCCCACCAGCCTGGTAAAACTCGCTTATCTCCAAGCGCCGTAATTGATGGCGCGGTTGGGTTACCCACGCCCGTATTGATGAGAATTCCGGAGTAAGGGGACACGATCTCTGCTTTAACAAGGCGTGCTAAGGAAACCGCCTCGCATAACACGCTGAGATGGGACAGTAAAACGGTTTGAATAAAAGCTTGGCCTGGTGCGATGTCACACTACGGAATACGTCAGCAAATTAGATTTGTGTAAATATTATTCTCTATGGCAATATGTGGAAACTTGTTTTGTAGAGCTGGACACTATCTTTGTGTTCAAAATCTTCTATGAAGTACTTGGAGGAGGAACCCGCCTTGCAATGCCTAAGACAATATGCGCGCCAGACTCGTGATCACTGAAGCCTGGTTTAGGGGCTACTGAGGGAGTCCTGGATTAGGGGGTGTCCGGATGGCCGGACTATACCTTCAGCTAGACTCCTGGACTATGAAGATACAAGATTGAAGACTCCGTCCCGTGTCCGAGAGGGACTTTCCTTGGCGTGGAAGGCAAGCTTGGCGATACGGATATGTAGATCTCCTACCATTGTAACCGACTCTATGTAATCCTAACCATACCCAGTGTTTATATAAACCGGAGGGTTTTAGTCCGTAGGACAACATACACATCAACAATCATACCATAGGCTAGCTTCTAGGGTTTAGCCTCCTCGATCTCGTGGTAGATCTACTCTTGTACTACCCATATCATCAATATTAATCAAGCAGGACGTAGGGTTTTACCTCCATCGAGAGGGCCCGAACCTGGGTAAAACCTCGTGTCCCTTGTCTCCTGTTACCATCCGGCCTAGACGCACTGTTCGGGACCCCCTACCCGAGATCCGCCGGTTTCGACACCGACACTTGCCATGGGGAGAAGTGCTTAGCTTTGGGTTCGATCTTGCGGTGTCCTTTCCCAGTGACAGAAGGGGCAGCAAGGCACGTATTGCATCGTTGCCATCGAGGATAACAAGTTGGGTTTATTTCATATTGCATGAATTTATCTCTCTACATCATGTCATCTTGCTTAAGGCGTTACTCTGTTTTTAAAACTAAGGGAAATACTTATGCTACTCTGCTGCATCATCTCTTCCTCTTCGGGGAAAACCAACGCAAGCTCAAGACGTAGCAGGAGGCAACCCAATTTTATTTTTAGTTTTTTGTGTTATTCTTATGTTAGGGAATAAATAACCCATCTACCTTCTGTTTGGATGTAGTTTTGTGTTTTAATTAGTGTTTGTGCCAAGTTAGACCTATTGGATCTTCTTGGATGATAGTTATTTGATCTTGCTATAATTTCCAGAAACTTTGCGTTCAGTGGCCGAATTGTTAAAAATCACCAGAACGTGATAAAATACTTATTCCATTTGCTTCTGATCAATAAACAAATTTTCTAGGTTGTCCAATTTTGGTAGATTTTTTGGAGTTCCAGAAGTTTGCGTTAGTTACAGATAACTACAGACTGTTCTGTTTTTGACAGATTCTATTTTTCGTGTGTTGTTTGCTTATTTTGATGAATCTATGGTTTGTAAAATAGTTTATAATCCATAGAGAAGTTGGAATACAGTAGGTTTAACACCAATATAAATAAAGAATGAGTTCATTACAGTACCTTGAAGTGGTCTTCTGTTTTCTTTCTCTAACGGAGCTCACGAGATTTCTAGAGTTTTGTGTTGTGAAGTTTTCAAGTTTTGGGTGAATTCTTGTGATGGATTATGGAACAAGAAGTGGCAAGAGCCTAAGCTTGGGGATACACATGGCACCCCCAAGATAATCCAAGGACACCAAAAAGTCAAAGGTTGGGGATGCCCCGGAAGGCATCCCCTCTTTCGTCCACTTCCATCGGTAATTTACTTGGAGCTATATTTTTATTCACCAACATGATATGTGTTTTGCTTGGAGCATCTTGTATTATTTGTGTCTTTGCTTGTTAGTGTGCCACAATCATCCTTGCTGTACACACCTTTTGAGAGAGCCATACATGAATTAGAATTTGATAGAATACTCTATGTGCTTCACTTATATCTTTTTGAGCTAAGTAGTTTTGCTCTATGTGCTTCACTTATATCTTTTGAGTGCTATAATTTTTATCTATGTGCTTCACTTAGATCTTTTAGAGCACGGTGGTGGATTTGTTTTAAAGAAACTATTGATCTCTCATGCTTCACTTAAATTATTTTGAGAGTCTTAATAGCATGGTAATTTCCTTAATAATAACATGCTTGGTATTCAAGATTTGTGAAACTTTCTTTTGAGTGTGTTGAATACTAAGAAAAGTTGGATGCTTGATAATTGTTTTGAGATATGGAGGTAGTAATATCAAAGTCATGCTAGTAGAGTAATTGTGAATTTGAGAAGTGCTTGAGTTAAAAGTTTGCAAGTCCCGTAGCATGCACGTATGGTAAAACGTTATGCAACAAATTTGAAACATGAGGTGTTATTTGATTGTCCTCCTTATGAGTGGCGGTCGGGGACGAGCGATGGTCTTTTCCTACCAATCTATCCCCCTAGGAGCATGCACGTAATACTTTGGTTTTTGATGGCTTGTAGATTTTTGCAATAAGTATATGAGTTCTTTATAACTAATGTTGAGTCCATGGATTATACGCACTCTCACCCTTCCACTATTGCTAGCCTCTACGGTACCGTGCATTGCCCTTTCTCACATCGAGAGTTGGTGCAAACTTCGCCGGTGAATCCAAACCCCGTGATATGATACGCTCTTTCACACATAAACCTCCTTATATCTTCCTCAAAACAGCCACCATACCTACCTATTATGGCATTTCCATAGCCATTCCGAGATATATTGCCATGCAACTTTCCACCATCCAGTTTATCATGACACATTCATCATTGTCATATTGCTTAGCATGATCATGTAGTTGACATAGTATTTGTAGCAAAGCCACCGTTCATAATTTTTTCATACTTGTCACTCTTGATTCATTGCATATCCCGGTACACCGCCGGAGGCATCCATATAGAGACATACTTTGTTCTAGTATCGAGTTGTAATCATTGATTTGTAAATAAATAGAAGTGTGATGATCATCATTCAATAGAGCATTGTCCCAAAAAAGAGAGAGAAAGGCCAAAGAAAAAAAAAGAAGGCCCAAAAAAGAGAAAATAAATAAAAAGGGACAATGCTACTATCCTTTTTGTCCACACTTGTGCATCAAAGTAGCACCATGTTCTTCATATACCATGTTCTTCATATAGAGAGTCTCTTGAGTTATCACTTCCATATTCTAGTGGGAATTTTCATTATAGAACTTGGCTTGTATATTCCAACAATGGGCCTACTCAAGTGCCCTAGGTCTTCGTGAGCAAGCAAGTTGGATGCACACCCACTTAGTTTCTTTTGTTGAGCTTTCATACATTTATAGCTCTAGTGCATCCGTTGCATGGCAATCCCTACTCCTTGCATTAACATCAATCGATGGGCATCTCCATAGCCCATTGATTAGCCTCGTTGATGTGAGACTTTCTCCTTTTTGTCTTCTCCACATAACCCCCATCATTATATTCTATTCCACCCATAGTGCTATATCCATGGCTCACGCTCATGTATTATGTGAAAGTTTATGAGTTTGAAATTATTAAGGTATGAAACAATTGCTTGGCTTGTCATCGGGGTTGTGCATGATGAGAGCATTCTTGTGTGATGAAAATGGAGCATGACTAAACTATATGATTTTGTAGGGACGAACTTTCTTTGGCCATGTTACTTTAAGAAAACATAATTGCTTTGTTGGTTTGCTTGAAGTATTATTATTCTCTATGTCAATATGAACTTTTGTATTGAATCTTCCTAATCTGAATATTCATACCACAATTAAGAATATTTGCATTGAAATCATGCCAAGTAGCACTCCGCATCAAAAATTCTCTTTTTATCATTTACCTACTCGAGGACGAGCAGGAATTAAGCTTGGGGATGCCTGATACGTCTCCAACGTATCTATAATTTTTGATTGCTCCATGCTATATTATCTACTGTTTTGGACTATATTGGGCTTTATTTTCCACTTTTATATTATTTTTGGGACTAACCTATTAACCGGAGGCCTAGCCCAGAATTGCTGTTTTTTGCCTATTTCTGTGTTTCAAAAAAACGGAATATCAAACGGAGTCCAAACGGAATAAACCTTTCTGGAACGTGATTTTCTTCCTGAATATGATCCAGGAGACATGGACCCTACGCCAAGGAAGCTTCGAGGTGGGCACGAGGTAGGGGGGCGCGCCCCCCACCCTCGTGGGGCCACCGAAGCTCCACCGACATACTTCATCCTCTTATATATACTTACGTACCCCCAAAAAACAGAGACGGAGCCAAAAACCTAATTCCACCGCCGCAACTTTCTGTATCCACGAGATCCCATCTTGGGGCCTGTTCGAGAGCTCCGCCGGAGAGGGACGTTGACGGTGTCCTGGACTAGGGGGTACTCACCACGTCGTCTCCCGATCTGTTAGATTGGGACGAGGACCCACATGGCCGTATACTCATGGGCCAGTCCGGACAACTGCCGCATACATGGAAGATTCCACAAGACTTGGTGATCAAGAAAAGGACTCCTCCCCACCGGCGTATTCGGCTAGGACTCTTGTTATCCTAGGCCTCTGGTGCATTATATAAACCGAGGCCAGCCTAGTCGATAGATAACATACAGAACAACAATCATACCATAGGCTAGCTTCTAGGGTTTAGCCTCTCCGATCTCGTGATAGATCTACTCTTGTACTACCCATCTCATCAAAATTAATCAAGTAGGACGTAGGGTTTTACCTCCATCAAGAGGGCCCGAACCTGGGTAAAACTTTGTGTCCCTTGCCTCCTGTTACCATCCGGCCTAGACGCACAGTTTGGGACCCCCTACCCGAGACACGTTTAAAGTTTGGTTGAACATAGATATCATATAAGTACTTCGGTACATGCAATCATTCTTTTACCCAAGTCACTTGGGGGCTCTTAAATTTATATGAGCCGTTTTATGATAAGTGTTCTTCTTCTTAGTCGTTGCAAAGTTTTACTATTATTATTATTATTATTATTATTATTATTATTATTATTATTATTATTATCTATCACTCCTTTTGTCGACATGAGCGTGTGGTCACTAGCCGAGGAGCCTAATTTCTCTCTCAAAGCCGCTAGAGTTTATTTTGCTAAACTGGCCTAATGAGAAGTACTCCGCCCTCGGGATAGGAGGTTGAAGCCGTAGGCTGACCCGCTTGAAGTCTTGAGATAGGATGTATCATGTTAAAGCACGACAAAAGCACTTCTTTTGCTAAGGCCAATTTTTGGATTGGCACCGAACACTTGATCTTGTTCGGACGTCAAGTTTTTACTGACGTTTTTTGCTTTTCCAAGCTTATGGCACTTTTAAACTATTTGTGTGTTTTCAGCACAAGTCCCGCAGTGCAACGCCGGACACCTTTAGAGATTCGGCAAAAACATTCTCGGATATTGCTATATATGCATCGTTTTTGAATTGTGTCTTCGGTCAATAGTTAGGTTGCCCAGCTCCTGCGCTTGCCTCCTACGTTCCGCTTTGTTCGGCTAGGTGTGCAAAGGGAGAACCACTGCGATTGTGCTTCTAGCTCACATGGTTAAGCACCTCAGTGGAGAAAGCCGAAAACTGACTGTCACAATAAGCGTAAACTGGTCAGCGATCCGATGACGGTATTAAATGACGGGCCATTCATAAGAATGGCCGAAGTGTTTACGGCTTGACCTCGACTGTCGCCGAACACTACCGGGGGCTATTCACTGGCCTCCCAAACTAAATCCTCGATATTTTGCTCTTACATTGGAGCTGAGGTTTCATGATCATGCTTAGCATGACAACCCAAAGAAAGGAACCGATAGCGGGACTATTTTCTTTGGAAGACATTTCTTCTGTTAAACAGTAATATAACATATCTCTCTGCGTACCTTTGTTTATAAAACCGTGTGGCCAGATTGCCTTGTTTATCGTAAATCTTTGCCCTCATAAAGGATTTATAAAGTAGGACAAACACTCCTCGGCTACTGGCCGAGGAGGTGGAAGCCGATGGTCGGTCAACAAAGTTTTGTACAATGCGGATCCGAGCATTAATGACGTAAAGTACTTGGATACATAGAGTCATTACACATAATTTGTCATTTTACTATGGATATCGATCCTTAATTCGGCCACCCGTGCCCGCATTAAGGCTCGGGGGCTACTGGGCTTCGGGCTTATTATTTAGAAATATTAAAGGGGCACATCGATCCTCTGATCTGGTGTTGCCTCCCGACCAGTGTCTCGGGGGCTACTGCATTGCCTGTTCAATGCGGAAAATTTTATGTGCAATATAGTTTCTGAGGAGATTTTGATCCTCAGGTTGGTCGGCCGCACCAAACCTGAGTCTCGAGGACTGAGCACGCCGCTTTTAGTGTCCCGAAGTATTCTGCCGAGCTAGGAGATGATCCTCAGGCCGATTTTGCAAATCAACCTGAGTCTCAACGGCTACTGGGATCGGCGGTCTTATGTCATCCTTCATGTGCATCTCGGGTTTTAGACCGATACCCACCTTGAGGGCTACTGGCTATATATCTCGGCAGAGAATAAATTGCACCAATCAAAAATATTGACAAAAATTGGCCCACATTTGGGGTGGTGCACCACCCCGGAAGCAGTCCGGCATAAAGCTCGGGCGCTAGTGGCTGGCTCCATAGAGGGCATTTCTGGCATTAAGCTCGGCTAAACTCCTTCAAACTTCTTTGAACCAAGGTGATCTATGACATCTTGGAGCTTGGACATAGTCCGGCGTTGGACCTTGGACACAGTCCGGCGTTGGAGCTCGGATACATTTCGGCGTTGGAGCTCGGAAGCAGTTCGGCATTGGTGCTCGGCAGCAAACAATACCTCGAATGCAGTCCGGCGTTAGAGCTCAGACGCAAGAGGACACTGCCTCCAGGGAACAACTTCAAACCCGAGGTGTGGCATAAAAATAACAAGGCATTGATAAAGGCCGGAAACTTAAAGGGGCTCCTCGGATACCCGACGTGTAAGCTCGTCGAATGCATTTTGAAGATCCTCAAGATCGAAGATTTGTTGAACCAGTTTTCAAGACCGACAACCGAAGATGAAGAACAGTTCGGAAGAATCGAGGAGCGTCCCTAACTTGAAGACCGGTTTAGGGGGCTACTGACGGTGTCCTGGACTAGGGGGTACTCACCACGTCGTCTCCCGGTCTGTTAGATTGGGCCGAGGACCCACATGGTCGTATACTCATGGGCCAGTCCGGATAACTACCGCATACATGGAAGATTCCACAAGACATGGTGATCAAGAAAAGGACTCCTCCCCACCGGCGTATTCGGCTAGGACTCTTGTTATCCTAGGCCTCTGGTGCATTATATAAACCGAGGCCAGCCTAGTCGATAGATAACATACAGAACAACAATCATACCATAGGCTAGCTTCTAGGGTTTAGCCTCTCCGATCACGTGGTAGATCTACTCTTGTACTACCTATATCATCAATATTAATCAAGCAGGACGTAGGGTTTTACCTCCATCAAGAGGGCCCGAACCTGGGTAAAAATTCGTGTCCCTTGCCTCCTGTTACCATCCGGCCTAGACGCACAGTTCGGGACCCCCTACCCGAGATCCGCCGGTTTTGACACCGACAACCGTCATCACGGAGGGCTTCTACATCACCATAGCCTCTCCGATGAAGTGTGAGTAGTTTACCTCAGACCATCAGGTCCATAGTTATTAGCTAGATGGCTTCTTCTCTCTTTTTGGATCTCAATACAAAGTTCTCCCCCTCTCTTGTGGAGATCTATTCGATGTAATCTTCTTTTCTTTTCGGTGTGTTTGTTGAGACCGATGAATTGTGGGTTTATGATCAAGTCTATCTATGAATAATATTTGAATCTTCTCTGAATTCTTTTATGTATGATTGGTTATCTTTGAAAGTCTCTTCAAATTATCAGTTTGGGTTGGCCTACTAGATTGATTTTTCTTGCCATGGGAGAAGTGCTTAGCTTTGGGTTCAATCTTGCTGTGTCCTTTCCCAGTGACAGAAGGGGCAGCAAGGCACGTATTGCATCGTTGCCATCGAGGATAGCAAGATGGGGTTTATTTCATATTGCATGAATTTATCTCTCTACATCATGGCATCTTGCTTAAAGCGTTACTCTATTTTTAAATTAATACTCTAGATGCATGCTGGATAGCGGTTGATGAGCGGAGTAATAGTAGTAGATGCAGAATCGTTTCGGTCTACTTGTCACGGACGCGATGCCTATATACATGATCATGCCTAGATATTCTCATAATTATGCTCAATTCTGTCAATGCTCAACAGTAATTTGTTCACCCTCCGTAGAATACTTATGCTCTTGAGAGAAGCCACTAGTGAAACCTATGGCCCCCGGGTCTATTCTCATCATATCAATCTCTATCACTTTAATCTTGCTTTGCTTTTTTACTTTGCCTTTTACTTTTCACTTTGCATCTCTATACCAAAAATACCAAAAATATTATATCTATCAGATCTCACTCTCGTAAGTGACCGTGAAGGGATTGACAACCCCTAATCGCGTTGGTGCGAGTAGCTATCGTTTTGTGCAGGTACGAGGGACTTGATCGTGGCCTCCTACTGGATTGATACCTTGGTTCTCAAAAACTGAGGGAAATACTTACGCTACTCTGCTGCATCATCCTTTCCTCTTCGGGGAAATCCAACGCAAGCTCAAGAGGTAGCACTGCTGTATATGTTTCGCTACAGGAAAGAAACAGAAACAGCAAAAAACGGCTCATGGGCACACCATCACCGAGGGTGGCTCTCGGTAATGACTGTGAAACTGGACCAGAATGCACCCTTTGCCGAGAGGCCTCTCGGTTAACGTGTACCAACCAGTAGAACCTGACACCTTTACCGAGAGGGCTCTCGGTAAAGGGAAAAGGATTACCGAGTCTGGTTCTCGGCAAAGTTGGCCCTCGGCCTGCTCTCGTGGTCCCACATGTCAGGAGGTGACACGTGTCAGCCTCCTACTAGTTCCCTTTGCTGAGAGTTGCTCTCGGCAAACTTGGCCCTCGGCCTCTTGTCATGGGCCCACATGTCAGGAGGTGACATGTGTCAGCCTCCTACTGGTTCCCTTTGCCGAGAGTGGCTCTCGGCAAAGTTGGCCCTCGGCCTATTGTCGTGGTCCCACATGTCAGGAGGTGACACATGTCAGCCTCCTACTGGTTCCCTTTGCCGAGAGTGGCTCTCGTCAAAGTTGGCCCTAGGCCTGTTGTCGTGGTCCCACATGTCAGGAGGCGACACGTGTCAGCCTCCTACTGGTTATCTTTGCCGGGAGTGGCTCTCGGCAAAGTTGGCCCTCGGCCTATTGTCGTGGGCCCACATATCAGGAGGCGACACGTGTCAACCTCGTACTGGTTCTCTTTACCGAGAGTGGCTCTTGGCAAAGTTGTCCCTCGGCCTGTTGTTGTGGGCCCACATGTCAGGAGGCGACACGTGTCAGTCTCGTACTGGTTCTCTTTGCCGAGAGTGGCTCTCGGCCTATTGTCGTGGGCCCACATGTCAGGAGGGGACACGTTCCAGCCTCCTAATGGGCCTTTTTGCCGAGTGTTGCTCTTGGTAAAGTCGGCCCTTGGCCTGTTGTCGTGGGCCCACATGTCAGGAGGCGACACGTGTCAGCCTCCTAGTCTTTCTCTTTGCCGAGAGTGGCTCTCAGCAAAGTTTACGTGGTCCCACATGTCTGGAGCTAACGGACTTATCCGTCCGCTGCTTTATTTTGCCGAGACCGGCTATTTAGCTCTCGGTAAAGGCTGTGCCGAGTGCCCGTGTTCTGGCTCTCGGCAAATTCCTGTTTGCTGAAGAGGTGTACGCCGGGTGGCTTTTGCTGAAGGTGACGCTCGGCAAAGGCGTTGCCGGCAGTTTTTGGGCCTTTGCCGAGTGTCCGTGGCACTCAGCGTATAGGGCGATTCCAGTAGTGTTGTTGGGCGCTACAGAGGGAGCTGATGTATCTTTTATTGTCAAGCATGAGGTTTTCTCAGCTCATAAGATCATTCTTGCAATGTGTTCAGAGGTCTTCTGGGCGGAGTTTTGTGGTCCAATGAGGGACGAACAAAGGTGCAGTGTAACTGTTGAAGACATGCAACCCGATGCTTTCAGAGGACTGCTTCATTTCATCTACAAGGATTCGTTGCCTCGGATGGGTGACCTGAATAATGACGAGTATGAAGAAATTCTTAGGCATTTGCTTGTCGATGCAGATAGGTATGCCATGGAAAGGATGAAATTGATGTGCGAGAGCAAGGTGTGCGAGGTTCTAAGTGCCGAGACTGTGGGTACCACGCTAGCTCTAGCCCACCAACGCCATTGCAGCCAGCTCAAAGATGCTTGCATTGAGTTTATTATGAACTCTTCGAATCGAATGGTTGATGTGGTGGTGGCAAGTAAAGGCTATGAGACCCTGAAAAGGGAATGCCCTACTGTCATTGCGGATATATGGGAGAAAACAGCTAAGAGACGCAGACTTTAATATGCTGACCGTGGATTAACTTGAGCGTAGTTACTTGTATTGAAACATTAGCAACCTGAGATTAGTTTGTCTATTTCTTAAGTTCTTAGATATTATTTGGAGAAGGATAAGTTTCGTATAATGTTTACGATATGTACCGCTCTGTTATATGAACCTATGCTATAACAGTAACATTCTCTAATATGTTATGCTCTGTTGGCTAGCAGTACATTTACTGTTTCTGTTTTTTTCCTTCTGTGTGCACATTTCATTTCCCAAAGCAGTGAGTAACTATCTTCCATGACCACATCTATCGTGAGATGAGTTAAAACTTCAGCAAATAGCAGTACTATTGCAAGTTATTTACTAAAATGATTGATCGGGGTCGAATTTTTATATTATGAAGATGATAATTATACACTAAATTTCTATATTTTAATTGTTCCAATCTGAATATTTAGCTTCATTTTTGTTACCAGATGTTTTGTTTCTTAATTTGGAAATCCGTAAAACCATGAAACATTAGTTTTCACTTTGAGATTTTTTTTAGATTTTTGAGAAAAAACATGTGCATAGCTAGAAATTTAGTTGCCCCTTTTGTGATCATTTCTGCAGCCTAAGCTTCATGGCGAAAATGAAAGCTAGACTAGTTGAGTTCTTAGTGGAGAAATCTTCTGTAAATGCACTTGCATTGAGCCTGCATGCTAAGTTACAAGATGCTCAGTTCTTTCAATGTGAGATTTACTTGGCATAGCACACACTCCTACTTCCTTATGTTCAGTTCTTTCAACCTGAGTTGTGTTGGGGTTTGTAACACTGATTGAGAGTCATTTCGCATTTTGCCCAAACTTGTGGTCAGGTTAGCTTCACTTATGTTCAGGATTTCTGTATATGCAAACAACATAGTGAGGACTCATATGAGACTGTACGTCTATTCTGGTGTGCGCCACTTGTCTTCTTCAGTTACGGCAGATGGAATCATCTCGTTTGGACCCTGTTTGACATTTCGGATGGAATGGTGTCACATGAGGATTTTCTCACCGTGATGGCGGGAACTACTTCGAGTCCTACGACTGCTCCAAGGCCATCTCCGACCTTTTTTTTAAGTCGCCCCGGAGGATCTGGTTTTACTAAAAAGGAGGAGAGAGTTGTCAAGTTAATATACGAAAAACCCGGCTAAAACCATCATAAAAGCCCACACATGGCAACATTGTCCGTCCTGGCTACCCACACGAAGACACACACGCTACTGAGAAGAAAAAACACTGTCGAGGTTGACACCAAACTTCATCGTCATCACTCCTCCATGAGCCAATGACTCCAACATCACCATCAACTTCATCAACGAAGCCTTCGTCGCAGCAAACGCCAAGACCCATAGCGGCCCATGCCAAACAGACGACCACCCGCGTTGGTGTCTAGCCAGCTCCGACCTGAGCGATGAACCTAGTAGCAGAAAGAGCGTTGATCCTGCGCCGAGCCGGACGCCGCAGCCAAACCGCACAATACTTACATAATATTCATGGATACATCTTTCGTTGGTATTCACGTCGCATACTTACACAATATTCATACAAATAAGAGTATATTTGTTGACAAAGCTCACTAGTGGGGTATAGTTTACATCGAGCCCGGCTAGTAGGTATGACATCATGTAATTCTTATGGACGTGCTTGCCAATGGAAGAGAGCTCATCTTCAAGAGCTTTCATATTGGAGAAATACTCCATGGCTTTCATGTTTCCCTCATGCATGTTGGCAACCCTTATCTTGTTACTGATGACTTGTGCTCAAAATTGACCTGAGAACATATTCTCAAGCATGGTCCAGACTTGTGGCACGTTCGTCGAGGATATCTCCTAGGATGTATTAGTCCTAAGCCAACCACATAGGCTGGATTGGAGATTCACTCTTTTCCCGATTGGTTGTTTTCTCAATAATCTTGCGTGGTGTCGGGGGAGATCCATCAAAATAACTAGTGAGTTGCGCACCACGAACTGTGGGCCAGACTTGTGCTCCCACATAACGTACTGTTCCCTTGTGAGTTTTCTGATATTTATTGGCTGTGGGAATCAGGAATGGAGGAAAAAGATGATGCCATTGATATGAATGTAGGAAAGGGTAGCTATTTATTCAATCATGATACCGATAGGTCAAAGCATATTGAGCCTCATAGGTCCGTATGGTCTTATATTGATCGAGCCATACAATAGAGATTACAACGGCTGGGTAAAAGGCACAAGTCACATAAAAGAAATAGAGATAAACTACAAATCCAAACCTTTATATGATTAGCTTGGTTTACATGATTGTAAGAACCTACACTATAAAATGATGAAAGGGGATCTCTCCACCTAAATTTAACTCCATGTCTGCTGATCCAACAATCTAACTCCAAAAGTTTTGGTTTCAATGCCTCTCCATTGGACACAAATCATCGTCTTTGGTATAGGAATTTTCTTCCGAAGATAGTAAGTGTTTCTATGTTACTTTATTTGCATAAAAATTAATCACCCTTAGTACTCACACATTAAAAAGAAATGGTGTATATTAGAAAGAAATCTGGATGCACCTAAACAACGACAAGATAATCTAATGGATTTCGTACCATCACCATTAAATGATAGAAGAATACAAGAAACTATTTGTGATGTACACAAGGTGGGTCATCTTCAATCATATCGTTTTTAAATCACAAAATATTAGAGAGCAATGGTATCCTGTGAATTTCCATGGAGATTGAATTGTTGGTTTGTTGTACTGACATCATAAAAATCACGCACATGAATAATTTTGTTACGAGATACAATCATATGTTATCTCAAATCCTATTAATTGGATTTAAGTGACGCATTGTGGAAAGTTCTTATGAAAACTAAAAGAATGCATATGCAAGGAGTCAATGTGCCAGATGACAAACGGAGATGAAATTAAGGAATTAAAGTGGCACACGACAAAAAGGAAATGGAAGTAGTCAATGCAACATGGGATAAAGAGAGATGCAATGAGTCAGCACACTACACGACAAATGGAGATGAAAGTATTTAATGCGACACATGACAAAAGGAGATGAAATGAGTCAACACGCTATGCGACAAATATATATCTTGAGAACCAAGACATTCAGATTTGGTGGTTAGATTGGCACGACAAAAGGAGATGAAATGAGTCAACACGCTATGCGACAAATATATATCTTGAGAACCAAGACGTTCAGATTTGGTGGTTAGATTGGCACTTAACGATCTATATTTAGGAAGATCTACGGCACCACTTAAGTTCATTGTTACAAAGAAAGTCCAGAATGATACAATGATCTACAAGAATTACTACTAAACGTGCTGCTTGGTGAATTTTCTACTAGGTTGTTCTCCGCCATGTACTTTCTAAAGGGGGCAAGACTGTGGGCCTTTAAGCTTTTTAGTGAACCGCCATCTTCGTGCCTTGGTCTTGGGCTTCTGATGAACCTCAATTTGCGTAACCCGGCCTCTCCTGGATGGCTTACACAAATAGTCATATCCCCAACATTAGGCCCCAGATTGGTTTGAACCGGTTCATGTCAATCTTTGATAACCTTATGAACTGGCCTTTAGTCTTCTGTCTTGCGTGAAAATTGTAACCCGTCGTGACGTCATTCTCTGGCTCCGGGTTAAATCATCGTGACGTCATCTTCAATAAAACTTATATTTTAATTCATCATATCTTCAACGGATCTTTGCCTTTACTGACCCTCCCGAAAATCGAGGCGTCGGGGCCGCTGGATAATGATGTCTTGGTTTCCTCGTTTCTCGCGCCGTCTCAGTCGGTCCTCCTTATAAATAGGCACGACCTAGGTCTTTTTCATTTCCTCCGATCGTCTTCTTCCTCGCACTCCCTCTTCTGCCGCTCGAGCTCCGCCGCCGCCACCGTCGGAAACCTTGTCTTCACCGACTCAGGCCGCTGCATCACCCTGTTTTTTGACCAGAGAACAACGACAACCCTCCGC
The DNA here is from genome assembly GCF_002162155.2 of Triticum dicoccoides. Lineage (NCBI taxonomy): Eukaryota > Viridiplantae > Streptophyta > Magnoliopsida > Poales > Poaceae > Triticum > Triticum dicoccoides. The sequence continues at coordinate 709,439,666 of NC_041392.1, forward strand.
AGTTCTTCCGCATCGGTGAGTTCTCTTTCCCCCCTTTCTCATATCTGCATTAGTACTGTCTTGAGTTCGTCGACGTTCATCGTCGCCCGACGCAACCTCCATTAGTTCTTACCTCTAATACCTTGTTCAGATCGTAAAAACCACATAGAACTGCTGCGGAGGATGTTGTATGCTTATTCTGTATGAAAACAGATCTCATTTCCTTGTTTTGGAAGCCCTCCTTGAGTATATGAACTTCCCTGTACTGTTTTAGGTCTAGAAATTTTTCCTTTCCAGAGCATCGTTTGATCCAAAATAATAATTGCAATTTGTGAAACCTGTTTGCTCCACACTTAGCCAAAAACTGTGTCTGTTGACTCTATTTCAGCCATAGTAGTCCGTGTAACCGGTTTAAGATAATACCGGCTGTCAGCACCACTTTCCTCTGGCGACTTAAGAAAACCTTAATCATCTTTAATACCTGCAGTTGTTAAACATTATCACATAGTTACCTGTATGTCATTAGGCCCCTTCTTAAGTCGCCATCTTAAATAACCCAATAATGTTTATTCTCTGGGTTATAATAAACCGGAAAATTTCCTTTATCTTGTTGTAGGCTTCAATTTACCCAATGGCACCCAAAGCTGTTAAACCTCCGGTTACCTGCAACTGGGTCCCATCCATTGTTACAGCGAGCAAATTGTCCGAGTTTGTAAAGTCTGGCCATCTGCCCAAGAAGGATGTCATGTCTTATCGTGCTCCTGACCCGTCTGAAGAGAAACCTCAACCCAAGGAAGGGGAGGTGATCATTTTTAACGATCACATGAGCCGGGGATTTGCTCCTCCCGGTTCAAAATTCTTTAGAGACGTTTTGCACTTCTTTGACTTAAGACCTCAAGACATCGGGCCCAATTCCGTGTCAAATATCTGCAACTTCCAAGTTTTCTGTGAGGTCTACCTTGGAGAAGAACCGAGCCTACTTTTGTTCAAGGAATTGTTCTATTTGAACCGGCAGAATGAGCGGGCCAATGGGCCCAATCTGGAGCTTGGTGGCATATCGATTCAAAGGCGGAGAGACTGCCTGTTCCCTTATGCTGAATTGCCGAGTCATCCAAAGGACTGGAACCAGACATGGTTCTACTGCCAAGATACTTCTCCGGCTGGTGAAAACCCGCTGCCCGGCTTCCGTGCATTGCGCCTTGAACCTACTCACCCGCTGCCGGATAAGTTGACTGCTATTGAACGTCTGCCACGCACCCCCAAGATCAAGAAGACTAAAGCTCTTTTAGGGAACGACTTAGATGGTATTGACCTGGTCCGAGTCTGGGTTGCTTGGAGAATAATTCCGTTAAGCCGCCGCCCCGGCTTAATGTGTAATTATTCAGGCGAGAAAGATGACCCTCAGCGTCATAGTCCTGACGACTTACCAGATGACGTAGTGGAAGCTACAACTCAGTCTTTGTTGAAAGAGGGCACAGTGAACAGTACCGCTTTCGGCTTACTACCTTTTTGCAAGCAGAACCCGGCCCCTACAGTATGTTTCCAGCCGTTGGGTTATTTTTTATCATGTTATACTCTATTCTTACGCATAACCCTTTATAACCTTTTACAGGCAAATGATAACTTCTGGAAAATCCAATATGATCATGAGGCGGCCAACAAAGCCAGGGCGGCCAAGAGAGCCGAAAGGAAAATCGCCAAGCCCACCACTTTAAGGAAAAGGAAGCCAAGCGCTTCTAAGCTGTTTCAGCTTGATGATTCTGATGAAAATGACGAAGAGGTAACTTTTTAATTTCCCTTTGTCCTTTATCACTACCATACTAATATTAACCTTCTTTCAGGAAGACACGGGCAATAGCCAACCTGTCGAGGAAGAGGTAACTATAATCTCCTCCGACTCCGAGCTTCGGCCGCGTCAGAAAATTCGAAGAGTAACCCGGAAAGTAAGATTTTCACACCCTTTGCCTTACCAAGATCCTGACTTTCTTTTGAAGCAACAGCAATTTGAAAACCGGAGGCAGACCCAGACTAGCAAGGATGCAGAGCTATCCTCCGGCTTGCCTGACACTACCCGGAAGCGTCAGACTGAGGTTATCTCCAACTTATACCATTTTTTACCTTTGGCGGGTCTAATCCGTCATCCTCTCAATTCCGATGACTCCAATTACCAGGATACCTCTCCTTCATTCGGCGAGTCCATGCAATCAAACATGCCGGCTTTTAAGACTACCCCTGGGTAATATCAATTTATTCACCTTATGTTTTTCTTTCTTCATGTTTCTTTACTTATTTCTCTGCTTTGCCCACAGCGTGCAGGTTAAGCCCAGGAAGAAAACCAAGAAGGATAAACCGACCCAAACCCCTGTGGTGACTGAACCGGAATAGGGTATAGCTACTCCCGACTCTTCCACACATCAACTGCCGCCTGAGACGACTCAAGACATTGCAGCACCAACTCCTGACCCGCCTGCTGAAGATATTCTTGATGGTTCTGTTAACCCGGAGGCACCTAGCCCAGTCAAAACGGCTAACCCAGAGGTGGAATTTCTCAAGGCTCAATTCGTTGAGCCGGCCAGGCCCACCATCCTTGCCAAATGCTCAGCTAAAGAGGAGTTGCTAGAACGCCATAAGGCCAAGATGGATATCACCGACTATACTCATTTAAGTATTGGAGAGATCGTCTCGGGCTATATCAACCAGGTGCAAAACAGCCGTGACCTGGAAATTGACATGGTGAAGCAAATACAGCAAAAATCTGAGGTATGACTTATGCTTCCTTACTTTCAATCATACTTACTGTACCAGCCCCCAAGTCTATTGCTTATGAATAAATATGCTGTAGACTTAGAAAAATTGTTAGAGTTGCTTGCCCGGCTTAAAGAAAAAATATTTAAACCGGATGTAACACAATACTTTTAACTTGCGATACACATTAGCCCCCAAGTGCCAAGTATCTTTGCTTGCAAAGTATTTGGGACTTAATATCCAGGACCATCTTAATAATTTAGAAAGCTTCGGTATACATTAGCCCCCAAGTGTCTAGTATCTTTGCTTGCAAAGTGCTTGGGACTTAATATTATTTACCGTAATCTTGACTACTATCCGGTGCAATGCAGGCCACCATAAGTCAATTTGAATCGGACATTGCTGACCTAAAGAACCGCCTGGCAGCCCAGGAGATTGAAATTCAAAAGGCCAATTCCAAATTTGAATTCAGCGTCTCTGAACAAGAGAAGCTGAAGAAAAATTTTGAGTCGGAGAAGAAAATTTGGACTGACGAAAAGGCCGGACTGGTGACCCGGGCCGAGACAGCAGAGGCGTCGCTGGCAAACGCAACAGCCGAACTGACCGGCTTACAACGCCAGATATCTCGGATGGTCTCAGCAATCTTTGGTAAGTTATCTGAAGCAAGTATTGAATATTGTAAATATTCCTTCATTTGTTACCTGAGGTTTACCTTATACTTACCAATACAGGCCCCAGGAGCACAAACCTCAAGCAGAATATGCTGATCAAATTGAAGGCGGTGTATACTCTAGTAGCGCAACTGTACATCGGGTAACAACGTGCATTGGTTGTTGTAGCCTTATCAAATGATGTGCCCCACCTCTTGCAAGATGTGTTACAACGGCTTGCTGTACTTCCTCAGCGGATTCAAGAGTTGAGACGGGGCCAAGCAAGAGCCGGAGCAACAACCGCTTTGAGTCGGGCCAAAGCCTGGTTTCCAGAGCTAGACCCGGCCGACATCGCTCTTGGGTATCCAAGTTTAAAGGAGGATGGCACTCCATTTGATGAAAAGGATTTCACCACCTGCATGAGGGATATACACCCTGTGGCCACTCTAATTGGAAACGACACTGACCTCACCAAGTGTCAGCCGGGTTATGACAAGGAGAATCGGAGAATCCCGATGCCGCATTATGACGATGTCAGCTTGACCCCTCCAATCCGTAAGCACACCTTTGCCCCTAAAGTCGACCCAGCTGGTTTAATAGATGATGAAGCTGAGTTTGAGGCCTTGAGTGGCATTGACTGGGCCTCATCATCCTTCCAGGACAAAGCAGCCGGCGGAGAGGCGGAGAAGGATAACCCGGAGGCTTCAAGTCAACCCCAAGAGTAGATTGCCAGGCGCCACCTGCTTATGTCGTTGTAGAAAAACAATGCCGCATCATTCAGACTTGGGGAGTCTTGTAACAGAGTAGAAAATACTTTGAGTTTTGCTATGCCTTTGCGCACGCTTATGGCCCTTAATACTTGCATAAGCCGCCGTCACTATGCACTTTGTAGTTTATATGAATCTGTTATGTCCTTTGCAGAAATGTCTTGCATTGCCCTGTGATGCTTACGACTGCTTTTCCGGCTTATATAAGCCAACCCCTGAGGGTAAGTTTAACTCCTGAAAATTGGAACATAAAAGTTCACCTGGTACTTAACAACCTGATGTAACCAATATTAATCCTGGAGGATTGCAATGTATTCCATTGTATTTTGAAGAGGGTCGCAAGATATCCAATGTTGATACTTGTAAAATATGATGAACAAAATTCAAGGGTTTCTGATTCGAATACGATCAGTGAACCGTTCCAAAGGGGTTGAGCTAAGATTCGGATACGATCTGTTAGCCCCCAGTGGCTGTGGCGATGCCGATCAAGTGGGTATCAACAGCTATGTTCTCTTTGGTTCGAATACGACCTATGTTTGAACAGGAAGCCCCCAAGTGACCATAAGAGTTGTTTAATGACGCTGATTCGAATACGATCCACGTCAGACCCAAAGGGGTTAAACTATGATTGAAATATGATCAAGAAGCCCCCAAGTGGGTTTGGCAGTATGCCGATCAAGTGGGTATCGACAGCTATGTTCTCTTTAGTTCGAATATGGCCTATGTTTGAACAGGAAGCCCCCAAGTGATCATGGCTAGATTCAGATATGATCATAAGCCGGACCAAAGGAAAGCCGGATTCAGATATGATCCGCTTCTCCTTGGTTATCTCCACCACCTGACAAAGAAAACACATAAACCTTTTTTGGGAGTGGAAAAAAGGACAGAGGTCCTGCTTTATTGCTTTATGTAATATACATAGTATAAGTATATACACATTAGAGCCGATCGCTCAAGTATAATAAGGCCGAAGATGAGCGATATTCCACGGCCGACGGGTCTCCTCCTCCGACTTACGTGAGTCTTTGTGCTCCCGAACGTCGATAAGGTAGTATGATCCGTTGTTCAGATTCTTGCTGACCACAAAGGGTCCTTCCCAAGGAGGGGATAGCTTGTGCATGTCAGATTGATCCTGGATGAGTCGGAGCACTAAGTTGCCTTCCTGAAAGGTTCTGGACCTAACCCAGCGGCTGTGGTAGCGGCGCAGATCTTGCTGGCAAATCACCGAGCGGGCTATTGCCAAGTCTCGCTCTTCATCCAACAGGTCAAGTGCGTCTTGCCGAGCTTTTTCATTGTCTTCCTCAACATAAGCCGCCACATGGGGTGAGTCATGACGGATGTCACTTGGCAGGACCGCCTCTGCTCCATACACCATAAAGAAAGGCGTGTAACCCGTAGATCTGTTAGATGTAGTATTGATGCTCCAAAGTACAGAAGGTAACTCGTCCACCCAACAACCCGGCGTCCGCTGCAAGGGGACCAAGAGCCGGGGCTTGATACCCCTCAAGATTTCTTGATTAGCTCGTTCTGATTGACCATAGGATTAAGGGTGAGCCACAGCTGAAACGTCAAGCCGGATATGCTCTCATTGATAGAACTCTTCCATAGCTCCTTTGGAGAGGTTAGTGCCATTATCAGTTATAATGCTGTGTGGAAAACCAAAGTGAAAAATCACCTTTTTCATAAACTGGACCGCCGTGGCTGCATCACACTTACTGACTGGCTGCGCCTCCACCCACTTTGTGAACTTGTCAACCGCCACCAAGAGGTGCGTCTTTTTATCCTTAGACCTTTTTGAAAGGCCTGACCATATCAAGCCCCCAGACTGCAAACGGCCAAGTAATTGGAATCATCCTCAATTCTTGAGCCGGCACATGGGCTCGTCGTGAGAATTTCTGACATCCGTCACATTTACTGACCAGGTCTTCTGCATTAGCATGAGCCGTCAGCCAATAAAACCCATGACGGAAAGCTTTGGACACAAGAGATTTTGAGCCGGCGTGATGACCACAATCGCCTTCATGAATCTCATGAAGGATCTCCTGACCCTCTGTAGGTGACACGCAACGTTGAAATGCTCCAGTGACGCTGCAATGATGTAACTCGCCATTGACAATTGTCATGGACTTGGACCACCGGGCGATTTGTCTTGCCAAGGTCTCATCTTCAGGCAACTCTCCCCGAGTCATGTAAGCCAAATAAGGCACTGTCCAATCCGGGATAACGTGGAGAGCCGCCACCAGCTGTGCCTCCGGGTCTGGTATTGCCAGATCTTCCTTTGTAGTTAACTTAACAGAAGGATTATTCAAAACATCAAGAAAGGTGTTAGGTGGCACCGGCTTATGCTGAGATCCCAGCCGGCTTAAGGCATCAGCCGCCTCATTCTTCCTTTGATCAATGTGTTCCACCACATAACCCTTGAAATGTCCAGCCACAGCATCGACTTCACGACGGTAAGCCGCCATAAGGGGATCTTTAGAGTCCCACTTGCCTGATACCTGTTGAGCCACAAGGTATGAGTCTCCCAAGCATCTTACCCGGCTCAAGTTCATCTCTTTGGCCACCCGGAGACCATGGAGTAGGGCCTCGTACTCAGCTGCATTGTTAGTACAAGGAAACATAAGCCGGAGAACATAACAAAATTTGTCACCTCGAGGGGAAGTTAACACGACTCCAGCCCCCGAGCCTTCAACTGTCTAGACCCATCAAAGTGAATAGTCCAATAAGTGTTATCGGGCTTCTCCTCAGGTGCCTGTAGCTCTGTCTAGTCGTTGATGAGACTTAATGGTAGTGCGTGGTACGTACTTCAGACCATGAGGCCCGAGCTCAATGGCCCACTTGGCGACTCATCCTGTAGCCTCTCTGTTCTGAATAATGTCTCCCAAGGGGGCAGAACTTACCACAGTGATAGGGTGACCTTGGAAGTATTGCTTCAGCTTCCGGCTTGCCTTGAACACCCCATAAACAAGTTTCTGCCAATGATGATATCTTTGTTTTGACTCGATGAGTTCCTCACTGACATAATAAACCGGCCGTTGAACCGGATGTTCCTTACCAGCCTCCTTGCGCTCTACCACAATTGCCACACTGACAGCTCGTGAATTAGCAGCCACATATAACAGCAAAGGCTCTTTGTCAACGGGAGCTGCAAGAACTGGCGGCTCAGATAACTGCCTCTTCAAATCCTCAAAAGCAGCATTAGCAGCATTACTCCAGACAAAGGTGTCTGCCTTCTTCATCAGTTGGTACAGCGGTAGGGCCTTCTCACCTAACCGGCTTAAAGCGGCAACACGACCCGCCAGTCGCTGAACATCATTGATACATGCCGGTTTAGCCAAAGAAGTGATTGCCTTAATATTCTCCGGATTAGCCTCGATGCCCCTGTTTGAGACCAAGAATCCCAAAAGCTTGCCTGCAGGCACACCAAATACACACTTCTCCGGGTTAAGCATCATTTTGTAAACTCAGAGATTGTCAAAGGTTTCTCTGAGATCAGATATCAAGGTTTCTGCCTCTCTGGATTTCACCACTATGTCATCCACATAAGCATGAACATTGCGCCCAATCTGATTATGGAGACAATTTTGTACACACCGTTGATAAGTCGCCTGGGCACTCCTGAGCCCAAAAGGCATAGACACATAGCAGAAGGCTCCAAACGGAGTGATAAAAGCCATCTTCTCCTGGTCCTTAACTGCCATCTTGATTTGATGATAACCAGAGTAAGCATCCAAAAAGCTCAAACACGCACAACCCGCCGTAGCATCAATGATTTGATCAATATGGGGGAGAGCAAAAGGATCAGCCGGACAAGCCTTATTTAAGTCCGTGTAATCCACACACATCTGCCAGGTGCAGTTTTTCTTGAGCACGAGCACCGGGTTAGCCAACCATTCCGGGTGAAACACTTCGACAATGAACCCAGCCACCAAGAGCCCGGCGACCTCTTCTCCTATAGCTTTTCGTCGTTCCTCATTGAATCGCCGCAGAAACTGCCTGACCAGCTTATACTTCGGATCAATATTAAGAGTGTGCTCAGCAAGTCCTCTCGATACACCCGGCATGTCAGAAGGCTTCCATGCAAAGATGTCCCGGTTCTCACGGATGAACTCGATGAGTGCGCTTTCCTATTTAGTATCCAAGTTGGCAATGATGCTGAATTGCTTAGACGAATCGCCCGGAGTAAAATCAACAAGCTTAGTCTCTGCAGCCGATTTAAACTTCATGGCCGGGTCATGCTCCGTAGTCGGCTTCTTGAGGGAGGTCATATCCGCCGGGTCAATGTTATATTGATAAAATTTGAGCTCCTCTGCTGCACAGACTGTCAGGACCCCGACTCGATGTCACATCGATCTAGCTGGTAACACCTCATATCACTTTGCGGCCTCACGCACGGTATCCCCACGGGTGACGTCTTACCCTTTTCCCGGGACCGTTTGCGCCTTTTGGCTCACGTATATGATAGTGTCGCTAGCATCCATATGATAAAGAGCCCGGGCTGACATGACTAGTCGTAAACCCAAAGTGGCACAGACTTACAGGGACAGGCATCCATGACCCAGCTTCGAACGTGTCGGTCATCAGCAAGTGGGTCCGGGCTGTAGCACTGGGCTAACAGGACTCCGGTAAACCGGGCTGTAGCGGGCTAACAGGACTCCGGTACTCAAAGCGTGACATTTCCCCGAAGGGACAGACACAGGAACGAAGAAGGACACATGCCGGCCAGCCTAAGTGTTCCAGAACAGTAGCAAGCTACCATGGCTCAGCGGTAACACTAGGAGACATTTCCCGGTAAGAGAGGCTACTAAAGATAAACAACTAGATAGTCAGATCCCACACATACCAAGCATTTCAATCATACACACAATATGCTCGATATGTGCAAATACAACGAAGCATCACAACATGACTCTATGACACAAGTACTTTATTTAAGGCTCAGTGAGCCATACATAACATACACAAAGGTACGGGTCTCACGACCCCACATACAAGTCATACAGTCATACAAACCAGCAGCGGAAGTAACTTGTCTGAGTACAGACAACTAGTAAAATAAAAGAGGCTTGGAAAGCCTGGCTATACTACGTGGTCCTTCACAAGCTCAGGGTCACCACCTGGGTCTTTAGCCTACTCGTTGATGTCAACGTCTACATAGAACCCATCAGAAGGGGTTGCAGCGTCTTCTGTAAAAATGTAGATCATAGCAACATGAGTACAAAGGTACTCAGCAAGACTTACATCAGATCCTACATACATGCATAGTATCAAAAGGGTTGGTGGAGTTATTGCAGCAAGCCAGCTTTGACTCTTGGCTAGGCTATCCTACGATACTCCAACTTGAAATGGTTTTGCGCACACGAGTCCACTACTCACCAATTCAATACACTACCGAGGATCCGCCTCCGTCTTCCTACGGAAGAGCCATCCTCGGCAATCACACTTATCTTGAGGCTTTTAACAGTTTCCATTTACTTGTCTATGAACTGTATAGGCAACCAAGTAGTCCTTTACCGCGGACGCGGCTATTCGAATAGATTATGATAACCCTGCAGGGGTGTACTTCTTCATACACGCTCTCACCACTTACCGTCGTTTACATGACATGTACTCGGCAACCTTCAAGCGGAAGCCCAACGAGGGTGTCGGCCACGACCTACCTACTCACCTAAGCCTCCAGTCCAGGTTTATCGCCTATTCAGGTTCCATCCGCAGGGAGTCCGGCCGAGGTTTCCCATACGGCCCCGAATGATGTCAACAGGGTTCCCGAGATACCTAACGGGTATTCAGTACACCGTGCCACGTACCTACCGCATCACAGCCCACCCCTACGGTCAGCGCTGTCCACGGCCTCCAGTAGGCTACAAACACCAGAAACTACTTGCAACTCCTGGACGGAGAACTAGGGTGAATAAGAAGCCGAGAGGGTCCATTGGTTTCGGGCCCAATGCATGGTAGTAGCTGATTCTTAAATCACACATACAGATCTCAGTGCTTAAGGTCGGCTTCAATGAAACAACCCACCATGTACTCCTACATGGCCTCTCATCGATACCTTTATCAAATCGTGTTCACCACACCACTCTCATTACCGACATAAACATTTCACTCTAGCCCATCACCCAGATGAACCAGACCTGACACGACTCTAAGCATAGCAGGCATAGCAAGGTAGGAACAACACATACATATGGCTCAATCAACTCCTACACATGCTAGTGGGTTTCATCTAGTTACTGTGGCAATGACAGGTCATGCAGAGGAAATGGGTTCAACTACCGTAGCACACAGCAGTTTGAAACGCGTTGTCTTAATGCAGTAAAGGAGAGCAGGAGCGAGAACATGGGATTGTATCGATATGATCAAATGGTTGGTTGCTTGCCTGATGGTTCGATGCACTGATACGGTTCTTCGTTAGGGTAATCACGGTACTCCTCGGGGACAGAACCTGTCGCAAAGGACATCGATACACAAGCATCACCAAACAATGTGCAACAATATGATGCATGCATGAAACATGGCAATATGAGTGTATTGGGCTAATGCAACTAAAACCAGAAGGGTTTGAACAAATTTGAATCAAAGATTCAAATTCCAAATTCAAATATGGCCTTTTTAAGTGCCTTTTCCTGTTCTGCTTAAAACATCAATTTAACTTGTTTGATCATGCATGAAAATAGTACAGATGGATAGATTGGATTTTTCTGATCATTTTTCATATATAATTTGTCCAATTTGGAGTTACAGAATAAAAGTTATGAATTTTTGAAGTTTAAATAATATTCTGGAATTTCCTGATTTAATTTAAATCCAGAAAATCAATTACTGCGTCAGCCTGACGTCAGTGTGACGTCAGCAGGTCAACGGAACTGGTCCAGGTCAAACCTGACAGTGGGTCCCGCATGTCAGGGTGATTATTTTAATTAAAACTTAATTAAAACTAATCCTGTTTAATTAGCAGGGCTGGGCCCCACCTGTCATTGACTCAGGGGAGTCAACCAGGGCCCACCCGTGGTCAAAGTGGATGTCGGCTGCCGGCGTTTAGTCGCCGGCGAGCCCGACGCGGCGGCGGAAGTGGTTTTGGTCATTTCGGCCACCAGAGGGGCCGCGGAGACCACCGGAGTGGAGCTGAGGCCAACCCGTAGCTCTTGGCGGGGCCCGTTGGGGTCGGGGTGGCCGGAGTCGACGGCGGCGAGCTCGGCTGCGGCCGCCGGGGTTCGGTCGTGCACGGGAACGGTGCTGGAGCTCGAAGTCGAGCAAAGCGAGGCGCTAGGGATGCTCTACGGGGTCTTCCGAACTCGTTGGGCTCGCCGGGGTGACCAAATGGTCACCGGAGCTGCGTCGACGGCGAGCTCGGCGACGGCGGAGGTTCGGCCGTGGTGGGGAGGTGGCTACGGTGAGGGAACGAGGGGAAGGAGAGGGGGAAACGGTGGCGTAGCTCACCGCGGTTGCAGTGGGCGTCGAAGTGGGCTCGGGGACGCGCTGGAGACGGCGAATCGACGGCGACGGTGGTCGGAGCCCGAAGAGGGGAACGGCGACGTGGCGGCGATGCAGGGCTTCCGGGGAGCTGTGGAGCGGTGGGGAGGAAGAGGGAGTCGAGGCGGAGCTCCTGAGCTAGTCGGGGGAGCGAGGGGTGGTCGGAGACGGTGGCTATGGCGAACGGCGGCGAGTGTGGTGCTCGGCCGTGTGAGAGAGAGAGCGAGGGAGAGGAGAGGAGAGCCGGGGAAGAGTGAGAGAGAGCAGGGGGGAGGGCGTGGCGTCGTCCAGGGCGTCGAGCGAGGAGGGGAGGCCAGGCAAGCAGGCGAGCAGGTGGCGTGGCGCGGTGGCGCGCGCGCGCGCCGGCCACACTCCCCTCCCTCTGTCGGGACGAAGATGACAGAGGAGGGAGGTGGGCTGGGCCGGCTGCTGGCTGGGCCAGCCAGCTGGCTGGGCCGCACAGTGGAGGAGCCCAGGTAAGCTCCTCCTGTTATATATTTTCTATTTTTTAATTTCTGACATTTGTTTTGATTTAAAAAATATATTAAATCATTTATTTAACTTATGCCAATTTTTGCAGGAGCTATTTATATTATTCCAGAGCTCTTTTATAATTGGCATAATATTTGGGCATATATTAATATATATAATTAATATATTTCCAATGCAAATATTTATGCATTAATTCCAAATGCCCAAAATAAATGTCCATGAGCCACTAAAAATATTGGTTTGATTTTTATCTCTGTCCAATATTTTCAGAGAGCAACATGAGCATTTTCTTGGATCCTTTTGGGGAAATTTTTATTTGGGTCATTTTTCAAAATGGTTCTGAGGGTTTCACAGATCCCCATTTCAAGTTTCTGATGAATGAGTAAACATGATGCAACACTCTAATGCATGACTTGCTAGGGTGTGACAACTCACCCCCACTCAAAAGAATCTCGTCCCGAGATTTGGGTTCCTCCGAGAAGAAGGCGGGATATTCAAGTCGAAGACGATCCTCCCTTTCCCAAGTTGCTTCATCCTCAGAATGGTGTGACCATTGAACTTTGAGAAATTTGATATTATGACGCCGGGTGGTACGTTCGGCTTGATCGAGGATACGAATGGGCTACTCTCGATATGTAAGATCATCTTGAAGATCAAGCGTTTCGTGGTCCACTTCACGGATAGGATCCGAGAAGCAACGCCTGAGTTGAGAAACGTGGAAGACATCGTGAACTCTGGAGAGGTGCGGAGGTAGTTCCAACTGGTATGCAACTTCTCCTCGTTTGGCAAGGATGCGAAAAGGTCCAATGTAACGAGGAGCCAATTTGCCTTTGATACCGAAATGATGGGTTCCCTTCAGAGGGGTGACCCGAAGATAAGCCTTCTCGTCAACCTCGAAAGTCATAGCCTTATGTTTTCGGTCATATTGACTCTTTTGACGAGATTGGGCTGTTTTCAACTTTTCACGAACGATACGAACTTGCTCTTCTGCTTCCTGAATCATATCCGGGCCAAAGAATTGTCTTTCCCCGGTCTCTGACCAGTTAAGGGGTGTTCGACATCGTCGTCCATAGAGAACTTCAAAAGGGGCTTTACCCAAGCTAGATTGATAGCTGTTGTTGTAAGCGAATTCGGCAAATGGAAGGCACTTCTCCCAGTCCATTCCGAATGAGATAACAGAGGCTCGAAGCATGTCTTCTAGAATTTGGTTGACGCGTTCCACTTGACCACTCGACTGAGGGTGGAAAGCGGTGCTAAAGGAAAGACGGGTTCCCATAGCATTTTGGAAACTTTCCCAAAATCGAGAGGTGAAAAGACTTCCTCGATCCGAGTTAATTTCCAAAGGAACACCATGGAGAGACACTATTCGGGAGATGTATAAGTCTGCTAGTTGACTAGCGGTTATACTCTCTCGAACAGGTAGGAAATGAGCTACTTTGGAAAGACGATCGACAACGACGAAGATAGCATTATTCCCTCTCTTGGTCCTGGGAAAACCGGTAATGAAATCCATACCAATTTTATCCCATTTCCATTCAGGGATAGCTAAGGGTTGAAGGGTGCCAGCAGGCCGTTGATGCTCTGCTTTTACACGATGACAGACGTCGCAATTTGCTATATACTGAGCAATTTCTCTCTTCATCCTAGTCCACCAGAACCTCTGGCGTAGGTCCTGATACATTTTAGTACTACCGGGATGAATGGTGAGAGGAGATTCATGAGCTTCCTTAAGGATCAATCGCCTCAGGTTTCGCACTTTGGGAACCACTAGTCGATTCCCGAAGTATACGACCCCTTGATCATTAATGGAGAAGCAATTCGCAATTCCTTTCTGGATGTTTCTCTTGATGCGGGAGATTCCCGGATCTACCTTCTGCGCTTTGATAATTTGATCCGTAAGGGTAGGTTTTGCCACCAAGGTGGAGATAAAACCTTGAGGAACAATGTGAAGGTTAAGCTTCCGAAATTCCTCATGGAGAAGCGGTTGACTTTGTTGTAACATCAGATTGTTGCAATAAGATTTACGACTTAGCGCATCAGCCATGACATTGGCTTTCCCTGGGGTGTAGGTTATTCCTAAGTCGAAGTCGGTGATCAATTCAACCCAACGTCTCTGCCTGAGATTCAAATCCGGTTGGGTGAAAATATACTTCAGACTTTGGTGATCAGTGAATATTTCGCAACGATTACCAAGGAGGTAATGTCGCCAGGTCTTAAGTGCATAGACTACGGCTGCAAGTTCTAGATCATGAGTAGGATAATTCTCCTCATGTGGGTGCAATTGCCGTGAAGCGTAAGCAATTACGTGTCGATCTTGCATGAGAATGCAACCTAGTCCTTGTCGCGAGGCGTCGCAGTAGATAACAAAGTCCTTAGAGAAGTCTGGCGGTACCAGTACGGGAGCAGAAGTCAGGCGTCTTTTCAGTTCCTGAAAGCTGTGCTCACATTGTGGAGTCCATTCGAACTTCTTATCTTTCTTGAGGAGTTCGGTTAGAGGTTTGGCAACTTTGGAGAAGTTCTCGACAAAGCGACGGCAATAGCTCGCTAAGCCTAGAAAACTCCGAACTTGCTTGACCGATTCGGGTGGAGTCCAATTAAGGACGGCTTGAACTCGCTCAGGGTTAACAGCGATACCTTTACCAGATATTACATGACCCAGATAGGTCACTTCTGATAACCAGAATTCACATTTAGAAAATTTGGCATAAAGGCGATGCTCTCGAAGTTTCCGCAACACTAGCCTTAGATGTTCGGCATGTTCTTCCTCGTTCTTGGAGTAGATGAGTATATCATCGAGGTAAACCACGACGAATTTATCCAAATACTCCATGAAGATTGAGTTCATTAACCGAGAAAAGGTGGCTGGAGCGTTGGTTAATCCGAAGGACATGACGGTGTACTCGTATTGGCCGTAACGAGTAACAAAGGCCGTTTTAGGAATGTCCCCGTTTCTGATTTTGATTTGATGATAGCCCAACCTCAAATCCATCTTGGAGAAGACTGAGGATCCAGCGAGCTGATCGTACAGGTCGTTGATCCTGGGAAGCGGATATTTGTTCTTGATTGTGACCAAATTGACAGGTCGGTAATCTACAACCATCCGGTCCGTACCATCCTTCTTCTTGACGAATAGGACGGGGCAAGCCCACGGAGATGAACTAGGGCGGATGAAACCCTTTTTCAAGGACTCATCGAGTTGTTTCTTAAGCTCGGCTAGTTCTAGGGGTGCCATCTTATAGGGTCTTCTAGCAATTGGAACGGTTCCTGGAATGAGGTCTATTACGAACTCAACATCCCTGTCAGGTGGAACACCTGGCAATTCCTCTGGAAAGACATCCGGGAAGTCACGGACTACCGGAACGTCCTCAAGGTCTGGCAAAGGGCTGGCGTTAAGAGAGTATAATTGTCGCTTGGCTATTCGGGTCAAGACATTGACTATCTTCCCCGAAGGATGGGTGAGTTGAACAGTCCTAGAGAAGCAATCAATTTGGGCATGATGAGCTGACATCCAGTCCATACCCAGAATGATATTAATATCTGAAGATTTAAGGGCTATCAAAGATGCAAGGAAAACAAGTCTGTCGACTTGGATTTCGTTTCCATGGCTTACTCTAGAAGTTTGCCATTTGGATCCCGGAGTTTGGATTACCATAGAGGTTGGCATATCACCGAAGGCGATGTTATGCAAGCGAGCATAATTTTCAGATATAAAAGAATGAGAGGCTCCTGTATCGAAAAGAACAGATGCCGGGTGGCAATTAACAAGAAGCGTACCGAGAACGACGTTGGGATCCTCTTGAGCTTCTTCGGCAGAGATACAGTTGACATGGCCACGTGAAGCGGTGACCGGTTTAGCATGAAACACTTTCCCTGTCGGCTTGCCATGGCCAACAGCTTTAGTAGACTGGTTGGGGTTGGTCTGGGGACACTCACGCATATAGTGACCAGATTCCCCACACTTGAAACAAGTCACGGAACTGGTACGTGGAGGAGCATTGTTAGTTGGACCCCCATAGGGCTTGGCTGGAACAGACTGTTGAACAGGGCGAGGCGCCTGGAAAGATGGCCTCGGTGTGAACCTGGGTGGCAGGGCGGTGTTGGGTACCCACACGCGGCGCTTCTGAGGACCAGCACCGGATGAGGAGCCCATGTCACGTCCATGCTTGCGTGTTGCGTCATAGTCAGTCTGACCAGTTTCAGCACTGATGGCTTTGTTGACAAGTTTCGAAAAAGATGTGCACTCATGCAGACGGAGGTCGCGGCGAAGCTCAGGACTAAGGCCCTTACGGAACCTTGCTTGCTTCTTGGCGTCAGTAGACACTTCCTCAGTTGCATATCGGGCGAGATTACCAAACTCCCTGCTATAGGCATCCACAGAAAGTCGGCCTTGGGTGAAACTGCAAAATTCTTCACGTTTACGGTCCATGAGACCCTCCGGAATGTGATGTTCACGGAAAGCCTCGCTGAACTCAGCCCAAGTAGTGACATGGCCCACTGGGCGCATAGCTCCATAATTCTCCCACCATAGACTGGCGGGGCCTTCAAGATGATATGCAGCAAAGGTGACCTTGTCAGCCTCCGCTACCAGCGCGGAACGCAGTTTATGAGAGATACTGCGAAGCCAGTCATCAGCGTCGAGAGGCTCGACGGAGTGGTGGAACGTGGGTGGATGCAATTTGATAAAATCACTGAGTGACACCACGTTAGCCCTCTGATGGTGTGCTGTATTCTGTTCAATACGCTCCAACAAACGGTTTGTCTCCCGCTTGTTTCTCTCAGCTTCCATCATCACCTCGGCTAGTGAAGGAGGATGAGGCAGATTTTCATTCCTGGCTTCACTGCCTTCGGCCTGCTCTTGGGAAGCAGGGTTAGCGCGCGTGTTGACCATCCTAGGTAAACAAGACAATGATTTAGTCAGGATGGTAAAATTCCGACATAGGATATAGAATGTAAGGAATAACTCGAAATGCAAGATGATCATCCGTATGACATGGTAGATACAGAAACTGCTTCTTTTATTCCATCGTCATACTCACCATACAGGGTTTAGTACAAGACCAAACAAAGTACTATTACGGTGAAAAGAGGATTACATCTCATCGGAGGCATTCCAAGCTCCTATACATTATTTTTCTACATCTCCGGAAAGAGTACAAACTAGGTCATATCCCACGAGTCACGCGGGACGATAGACGACACAGCTAGTGCAAACTAGTGATACTACCACTAACTCAGACCGATCCGTAGTAGTCCTCGTAAAAATCACCTCCATAGCCTGGGAGTTCAACATGATCATCCGGAAACAGACGGTCTCGCGGAGCTTGTGGACCATAGGGGCTAGGATGAGGTTGTGGACCGACAAACGGTGGCCTGCGGGGACCGCGAGGTGGGGTGATGCCTCCTACATCACGCCAAACCATCACGTCTGGCAGAGCAGATCTCACAGGATAGAGATCGCGCATATCTGAACATCCAGCTTGCACCGCCGGTGCGAACCGAGTCAAAGTAGCCCAGTGATCAGCACGGGTGTTGAAGAGCTCTAACCTTAAGGCCCGATTTTCACGGTCCTTATCCTCGAGCATCTTAGCAGTGGTGCGAGTCCGTGAATCCTCCTGAGTGGGGTCAGCATAGATAGCCTGGAGATACCCTTGTGCTCCCGGAAGTGATCCTGGCATATACCGAAAATCAGAGTCCCGAAATATACCAGGTCTGACTCGCATAATGGTCATCATAGAGTAGGCAGCGTCCTGCACAGCCATCTCAATAGTAACCCCGAGTCCATAGGAGCAGTGAAGAGACTCGGTGGATCCAGGATAAGATGGAAATATCCTGACAGTGCAGAGATACTGGCTTTGATTAAAGTCTCGGAATTGCTCTTCGACCGTGTACTCAGGATACCAGCGGTATCCAGCCTCAGTCATTACCCTGACCAACTTAGCAGTATGGCCGGGTACATCTAGGCATCGAGTCAGGCGAACCACTTGATTAAGGTCGCGAGTGGCCATCTGAAAGCACAATCATAATGCAAAGGCATTAGAATTTCTAGCGAAATTTCGGCAGCATAACAGCTGTAAATGCTCAAGAAGGATTTTGAGACATTTGACAAAGGATTCCATACACACTCAACATCATCATATCAAAGTTCTGGATCCATTCTAACAACATAATGTGGTAGTAGAACTAAACTAGGCTTGTATCCATCAAACTTATAAGGTACTACTGATTAGTAACTCGTGATCCTGATAGAGAAAACAGATCCTAATTCCTTAACCCCCGGTAGAAGAATGGACTGACTCAGATCAGAAAGTCATAAGGTATAAGGAGTAAAAGAGCCTTACGTTCCAACCCACAAACAATTCCCCTACATATAACTAAAGAATTTCTAGACTCAACATCGACCAGTTTGGCTTGGAGGACCTACAGGCAGTCCAGCTCTGATGCCAACGCTGTCAGGACCCCGACTCGATGTCACATCGATCTAGCTGGTAACACCTCATATCACTTTGCGGCCTCACGCACGGTATCCCCACGGGTGACGTCTTACCCTTTTCCCGGGACCGTTTGCGCCTTTTGGCTCACGTATATGATAGTGTCGCTAGCATCCATATGATAAAGAGCCCGGGCTGACATGACTAGTCGTAAACCCAAAGTGGCACAGACTTACAGGGACAGGCATCCATGACCCAGCTTCGAACGTGTCGGTCATCAGCAAGTGGGTCCGGGCTGTAGCACTGGGCTAACAGGACTCCGGTAAACCGGGCTGTAGCGGGCTAACAGGACTCCGGTACTCAAAGCGTGACATTTCCCCGAAGGGACAGACACAGGAACGAAGAAGGACACATGCCGGCCAGCCTAAGTGTTCCAGAACAGTAGCAAGCTACCATGGCTCAGCGGTAACACTAGGAGACATTTCCCGGTAAGAGAGGCTACTAAAGATAAACAACTAGATAGTCAGATCCCACACATACCAAGCATTTCAATCATACACACAATATGCTCGATATGTGCAAATACAACGAAGCATCACAACATGACTCTATGACACAAGTACTTTATTTAAGGCTCAGTGAGCCATACATAACATACACAAAGGTACGGGTCTCACGACCCCACATACAAGTCATACAGTCATACAAACCAGCAGCGGAAGTAACTTGTCTGAGTACAGACAACTAGTAAAATAAAAGAGGCTTGGAAAGCCTGGCTATACTACGTGGTCCTTCACAAGCTCAGGGTCACCACCTGGGTCTTTAGCCTACTCGTTGATGTCAACGTCTACATAGAACCCATCAGAAGGGGTTGCAGCGTCTTCTGTAAAAATGTAGATCATAGCAACATGAGTACAAAGGTACTCAGCAAGACTTACATCAGATCCTACATACATGCATAGTATCAAAAGGGTTGGTGGAGTTATTGCAGCAAGCCAGCTTTGACTCTTGGCTAGGCTATCCTACGATACTCCAACTTGAAATGGTTTTGCGCACACGAGTCCACTACTCACCAATTCAATACACTACCGAGGATCCGCCTCCGTCTTCCTACGGAAGAGCCATCCTCGGCACTCACACTTATCTTGAGGCTTTTAACAGTTTCCATTTACTTGTCTATGAACTGTATAGGCAACCAAGTAGTCCTTTACCGCGGACGCGGCTATTCGAATAGATTATGATAACCCTGCAGGGGTGTACTTCTTCATACACGCTCTCACCACTTACCGTCGTTTACATGACATGTACTCGGCAACCTTCAAGCGGAAGCCCAACGAGGGTGTCGGCCACGACCTACCTACTCACCTAAGCCTCCAGTCCAGGTTTATCGCCTATTCAGGTTCCATCCGCAGGGAGTCCGGCCGAGGTTTCCCATACGGCCCCGAACGATGTGAACAGGGTTCCCGAGATACCTAACGGGTATTCGGTACACCGTGCCACGTACCTACCGCATCACAGCCCACCCCTACGGTCAGCGCTGTCCACGGCCTCCAGTAGGCTACAAACACCAGAAACTACTTGCAACTCCTGGACGGAGAACTAGGGTGAATAAGAAGCCGAGAGGGTCCATTGGTTTCGGGCCCAATGCATGGTAGTAGCTGATTCTTAAATCACACATACAGATCTCAGTGCTTAAGGTCGGCTTCAATGAAACAACCCACCATGTACTCCTACATGGCCTCTCATCGATACCTTTACCAAATCGTGTTCACCACACCACTCTCATTAGCGACATAAACATTTCACTCTAGCCCATCACCCAGATGAACCAGACCTGACACGACTCTAAGCATAGCAGGCATAGCAAGGTAGGAACAACACATACATATGGCTCAATCAAGTCCTACACATGCTAGTGGGTTTCATCTAGTTACTGTGGCAATGACAGGTCATGCAGAGGAAATGGGTTCAACTACCGTAGCACACAGCAGTTTGAAACGCGTTGTCTTAATGCAGTAAAGGAGAGCAGGAGCGAGAACATGGGATTGTATCGATATGATCAAATGGTTGGTTGCTTGCCTGATGGTTCGATGCACTGATACGGTTCTTCGTTAGGGTAATCACGGTACTCCTCGGGGACAGAACCTGTCGCAAAGGACATCGATACACAAGCATCACCAAACAATGTGCAACAATATGATGCATGCATGAAACATGGCAATATGAGTGTATTGGGCTAATGCAACTAAAACCAGAAGGGTTTGAACAAATTTGAATCAAAGATTCAAATTCCAAATTCAAATATGGCCTTTTTAAGTGCCTTTTCTTGTTCTGCTTAAAACATCAATTTAACTTGTTTGATCATGCATGAAAATAGTACAGATGGATAGATTGGATTTTTCTGATCATTTTTCATATATAATTTGTCCAATTTGGAGTTACAGAATAAAAGTTATGAATTTTTGAAGTTTAAATAATATTCTGGAATTTCCTGATTTAAATTAAATCCAGAAAATCAATTACTGCGTTAGCCTGACGTCAGTGTGACGTCAGCAGGTCAACGGAACTGGTCCAGGTCAAACCTGACAGTGGGTCCCGCATGTCAGGGTGATTATTGTAATTAAAACTTAATTAAAACTAATCCTGTTTAATTAGCAGGGCTGGGCCCCACCTGTCATTGACTCAGGGGAGTCAACCAGGGCCCACCCGTGGTCAAAGTGGATGTCGGCTGCCGGCGTTTAGTCGCCGGCGAGCCCGACGCGGCGGCGGAAGTGGTTTTGGTCATTTCGGCCACCAGAGGGGCCGCGGAGACCACCGGAGTGGAGCTGAGGCCAACCCGCAGTTCTTGGCGGGGCCCGTTGGGGTCGGGGTGGCCGGAGTCGACGGCGGCGAGCTCGGCTGCGGCCGCCGGGGTTCGGTCGTGCACGGGAACGGTGCTGGAGCTCGAAGTCGAGCAAAGCGGGGCGCTAGGGATGCTCTACGGGGTCTTGCGAACTCGTTGGACTCGCCGGGGTGACCAAATGGTCACCGGAGCTGCGTCGACGGCGAGCTCGGCAACGGCGGAGGTTCGGCCGTGGTGGGGAGGTGGCTACGGTGAGGGAACGAGGGGAAGGAGAGGGGGAAACGGTGGCGTAGCTCACCGCGGTTGCAGTGGGCGTCGAAGTGGGCTCGGGGACGCGCTGGAGACGGCGAATCGACGGCGACGGTGGTCGAAGCCCGAAGAGGGGAACGGCGACGTGGCGGCGATGCAGGGCTTCCGGGGAGCTGTGGAGCGGTGGGGAGGAAGAGGGAGTCGAGGCGGAGCTCCTGAGCTAGTCGGGGGAGCGAGGGGTGGTCGGAGACGGTGGCTATGGCGAACGGCGGCGAGTGTGGTGCTCGGCCGTGTGAGAGAGAGAGCGAGGGAGAGGAGAGGAGAGCCGGGGAAGAGTGAGAGAGAGCAGGGGGGAGGGCGTGGCGTTGTCCAGGGCGTCAAGCGAGGAGGGGAGGCCAGGCAAGCAGGCGAGCAGGTGGCGTGGCGCGGTGGCGCGCGCGCGCGCCGGCCACACTCCCCTCCCTCTGTCGGGACGAAGACGACAGAGGAGGGAGGTGGGCTGGGCCGGCTGCTGGCTGGGCCAGCCAGCTGGCTGGGCCGCACAGTGGAGGAGCCCAGGTAAGCTCCTCCTGTTATATATTTTCTGTTTTTTAATTTCTGACATTTGTTTTGATTTAAAAAATATATTAAATCATTTATTTAACTTATGCCAATTTTTGCAGGAGCTATTTATATTATTCCAGAGCTCTTTTATAATTGGCATAATATTTGGGCATATATTAATATATATAATTAATATATTTCCAATGCAAATATTTATGCATTAATTCCAAATGCCCAAAATAAATGTCCATGAGCCACTAAAAATATTGGTTTGATTTTTATCTCTGTCCAATATTTTCAGAGAGCAACATGAGCATTTTCTTGGATCCTTTTGGAGAAATTTTTATTTGGGTCATTTTTCAAAATGGTTCTGAGGGTTTCACAGATCCCCATTTCAAGTTTCTGATGAATGAGTAAACATGATGCAACACTCTAATGCATGACTTGCTAGGGTGTGACACAGACAGACTCGGCATAAGCCGCATCGCCTTCTTCGCATTCCAGGTCCACCTTTCGGCTTCCATGCACAGTGATGGTACCCTTGTAACCCGGCATCTTGAGCTGTAAATAAACATAACACAGCCGCGCCATGAACTTGGCATAAGCTGGCCGCCCGAACAAAGCGTGATAAGGACTCTTGATTTTTACCACTTCAAAAGTTAACCTTTCCGCCCTAGAATCATGCTCGTCTCCAAAGGCCACCTCTATCTCAATCTTACCCACAGGATATGCCGACTTACCAGGCACCACTCCATGGAAGACGGTGTTGGAAGTCTTTAAATTCTTGTCAGTTAAGCCCATTCACCGAAAGGTCTCGTAATAGAGGATGTTGATGCTGCTACCTCCATCCATGAGCACCTTAGTAAATTTATAACCACCAACCTACGGTGCCACTAACAGGGCCAGTTGACCCGGATTATCAACCCGGGGAGGGTGATCCTCCCTGCTCCAGACAATAGGCTATTCCGACCACCTCAAGTAACAAGGGACTACCGGCTCAACAGAATTCACCGCCCTCCTATGAACTTTCTGATCACGTTTACACAAACTTGTGGTGAACACGTGATACTTCCCACTGTTTAGCTGTTTTGGATGGCTCTGATAACCCGACTGCTGCTGCTGCTGACCTCCTTGACCAGACTGCTGTTGATTATAACCACCCTAGCTTCCCTGAAAACCGGATCCTGAACCGCCGCCCGGGCCATGAAGGCCGCCAGCTCCTGAGCCGCTGCCTGGGCCTTGATTGCCATCAAACGTATTAGAATTCTTGAAAGCCTTCATGATTGTGCAATCCTTCCATAAATGAGTCGCTGGTCGTTCCCGGGTGCCGTGTTTCGAGCAGGGCTCATTGAGTAGTTGCTCAAGAGACGGACCTGACCCACCAAACCGAGGGGGTGGCTTTCCTTTGCGCTTCTGATTGTTACCCTGTGCATTGGCCACAAATTTCGGGTTACCGTCCGCCTTACGCTTATTGCCTCCTTGACTCACCGGGTTATGCTGCTGACCCTTTCCATTACCGTTATTCTTTCCCTTCCCTGTCTTTTCCTCATCAGACACGGGATCCTTGGTACTATCATAATCAGCATACTTGACTAAAGCCGCCATCAGCATCCCCATATCGTTGCAATCACGCTTAAGGAGCCCCAGTTTCTGTCTCAGAGGCTCAAAGCGGCAATTCTTCTCCAGCATGAGAACTGCTGAGCCGGCATCCATCTTGTCAGACGAATGTATTATGTCTTTGACCCGGCGCACCCAATGAGTCGTAGATTCACCTTCCTCCTGCTTACAATTTGTCAGGTCCACAATCGACATAGACTGCTTGCAAGTGTCCTTGAAGTTCTGGATGAAATAGGCCTTTAGCTCCGCCCATGACCTAATGGAATTGGGTGGCAAACCCTTTAACCAAGAATGGGCCGTTCCGTCCAACATCATGGTGAAGTATTTAGCCATCGCTTCATCACTAACCTCCAGCAGCTCCATGGCCATCTCGTAACTTTCAATCCACGCCCCAGGCTATAAATCGGCCGTATAATTCGGCACCTTTCGAGGTCCCTTGAAATCCTTGGGTAGACGTACATTACGTAGAGCCGGTACCAGACAAGGAACCTGTCAGGACCCCGACTCAATGCCACATCGATCTAGCATGTAACACCTCATATCACTTTGCGGCCTCACGCACGGTATTCCCACGGTGTCGCCTTACCTTTGCCCGGGACCGTTTGCGCCTTTTGGCACACGTATATGACAGTGTCGCTAGCATCCATATGATAAGGAGCCCGGGCTGACATGGCTAGTCGTAAACCCAAAGTGGCACAGACTTACAGGGACAGGCATCCATGACCCAGCATCGAACGTGTCGGTCATCAGCGAGTGAATCCAGGCTGTAGCACTGGGCTAGCAGGACTCCGGTGAACCGGGCTGTAGCGGGCTAACAGGACTTCGGTACTCATCGCGTGACATTTCCCCGCAGGGACAGACACAGGAATGAAGAAGGACACATGCCGGCCAGCCTAAGTGTTCCGGAGCAGTAGCAAGCTACCATGGCTCGGTGGAAACACTAGGAGACATTTCCCCGTAAGAGAGGCTACTAAAGATAAACAACTAGATGGTCAGATCCCACACATACCAAGCATTTCAATAACATACACACAATATGCTCGATATGTGCAAATACAACATGGCATCACAACATGACTCTATAACTCAAGTATTTAATCAATAGGCTCCGAGGAGCGAGATATTACAAACAGGGGTCTCATGACCCAACAATCAGAGCATACAAGTCAAAGCACAAGCGGAAGCTATCATGTCTGAGTACAGACATCTATAAATGAAAAGGGCTGAGAAGCCTGACTATTTATCAGATCCTGCCGAGGGCACAAGATCGTAGCTGAGGTAACAAGCTAAACGTCGAAGTCCACGCGAAACTACTAGTGAGACCGAAGTCTCTCTGCAAAAACATAAAATAGGCAAACGTGAGTACAAATGTACCCAGCAAGACTTACATCAGAACTAACTACATATGCATCATTATCAACAAAGGGGATGGTGGGGTTTAACTGCAGCAAGCCAGCTTTGACTCAGTGGCTAACCTAAACTATGATTGCAAGTAACTCTTCAGGTGGCGCACACGAGTCCACATATTCACCATATCAATACACCACTATGGATCCGCTCCCGTCTCCCTACGAGAACGCCATCCATAGCACTCACGCTTATCTTGCGTATTTTAGAGTATCCACTTTCGCTTGTCTATGAACTGATATAAGCAACCCAGAAGTCCTTTTCCGCGGACACGGCTATTCGAATAGATGATGTTAACCCTGCAGGGGTGTACTTCTTCATACATGTTTCCACCACTTAGCGTCTGCACATGACATGTGCTCGGCAGACTTCAAGCGAAAAACGACGTGGGTGTAGACCACGACCTACCTAAACACCTAAGTCTCTAGTCCAGGTTTATCGCCTATTCGGGTTCCATCCATGAGGAGATCCGGCCGGAGTTTCGCTCACAACCCCAAACGATGTGAACAGGGTTCCCGAGATACCAAACGGGCACCCGGTACACCGTGCCACGTACCTACCGCATCACAGCCCACCCCTACGGTCAGCGCTGTCCACGGCCTCCAGTAAGCTACAAACACCAGAAACTACTTGCAACTCCTGGACAGAGGACTAGGGTGAATAAGAAGTCGAGCGGGGTCATATTTCAGGGCCCAATGTATGGTAGTAGCTGAATCATGGATCACAAACACAGAACTCAGTTCCTAAGGACGGCTTCAATGAGACAACCCACCATGTACTCCTACGTGGCCTCTCACCGACACCTTTTACCAAATCGTGTTCACACACTTAGCTCACACACAGTAGGACATGTTCACACACCTCTGATTCATCCCGGATGAATCAGACCTGACACAACTCTAAGCAGTAGCAGGCATGACAAACAAGCATGAATGAGTAGGCACAACAGGGCTCAAACAACTCCTACTCATGCTAGTGGGTTTCATCTATTTACTGTGGCAATGACAGGTCATGCAAAGGATAAAGGGGTTCAGCTACCGCAGCAAGTAACAGATGAATCGTTGTTGTCCTAATGAAATAAAAGAGAGCAGGAGCGGGAGAGTAGGATTGTATCGGAATGAACAAGGGGGTTTTGCTTGCCTGGCACTTCTGAAGATAACATTGAGTCTTCATCAGTGTCAACGATCACATCATCGGTATCACGTCTATCGAGAGGGGACGAATACCGGCAAACAAAAAAGAACACAATCAATGCAATGCACAACATGATGCATGCTATGACATGGCAATATGAATGTGTTTTGGGCTAATGCAACTAGCAACAGATTAAATGAAGTTGGTTTGAGTACAAGATTCAAATTCAAACTCCATATGTGATTATTTAAATACCCTTTAATTGATTTGTGCTAAACAGCAGCTATAAGTTGTTCTAACATGCATGAAAATGGTACAAATGGATTCCTTGAATTTTTCTGATAATTTTTCATATATAATTTATCTCATTTGGAGTTACGGTTGAATTTCTATGATTTTTAGAAGTTTTTACAATTTTCTGGAATTTCCTGAATAATATAAATCCAGAAATGAATTATGGCGTCAGCACCACGTCACTGTGACGTCAGCAGGTCAACAGACGCTGCTCCTGGTCAAACCTGACCAGTGGGGTCCACTGGTCAGTGACTGGGGCTGGTTAGTGCCGCTAACGGGTGGGCCCAGTCAACGGCCACGTCAGCACGGTCAAACTGACGCGTGGGGCCACTGCAATTAGACTAAACTAAACAGAAAATTATACTAATCCTAATTAGGTGCAGGGTCCCACATGGCAGTGGCTCATAGGGTGATTAGCCCCTAACTAAGTGGCCACATCGGCCCGCCGGAGTTTGGCCGGCGGTGACCACAGAGCACGGCGGGGGCACGCCGGACTTGCGCTAGGGGCATCGGATTCGCGCGCTGAGGGCACCGGGGCGTAGCCCGGGCTCTCCCGCATCTGATGGGGTAGGTGGGAGGCTGCGGGGACGCCGGGGCTCGTCGGAACGGAGCTCGCGGCGGTGCCGGAGTTCGGGTGGTAACGGGTTAGCTGCTGCGGCATGCAAACGAGAGGGCGCTTGTGCTAGGAATGCTCTACGGAACGCTGCGAACGCGTTAGGCTCGCCGGGGTGACCAAATGGTCACCGGAGCTACGTCGACGACGAGCTCGGGCGGCGGCGTGCTACGGGCATCTATGAAATGGCGGCTACGGCGAGCGGCAAGCCACAGGGTTAGGGGCAAAACGTACAGGAGCTCACGGTGGTTCGGATGAGGTAGATGACGAGCTCGGCGAGGCGGAGACGACGGCGAATCGGCGGTGAAGATCCTCGGCGGCCGGCGATGGGGAAGACGGCGTGGGCGGCGATGCAGGGCTACCGGAGGGCCGTGGGTCGGTGGGGAGGAAGAGGGGATCGAGGCGGAGCCTTTGAGCGCATCGGCGAGGCTAGGGGGTGGCGGTGGCCGCGAGGGAGCTCGTCGGTGGCGGCGGCTCCGTTTGGGCGAGTGAGAGAGAGAGCAAGCAGAGGAGGGGGGGAGAGTTCGGGAGAGTGAGGGAGTTCCAGGGGGGTGGCGTGGCACGCATGGAGGCGTCCGAGGTGTCGAGGTGGAGCGGCAAGCAGGAGGTGGCCGGGGCGTGCGCCGGCGTGCGTCGGCCACGCGCCTGTGCCTACTGGCGCGAGGAGGAAGGCGATGGGGGGAGAGTGGAGATGGGCTGGGCCGTGCTGGGCCAGGTGGGCTACCAGGTGAGCGCCAGGTAAGATCTTCTGCTCTCTCTCTCTTATTTCTATTTAATTCTGTTTTCTATTTTCTGTAGTTTGTTTTGATTTGATTTAAAATATCAAATCATTTTATAAAATCCTGGAAACAATTATGGATGCTTCCTGAATTATTTCAGTGACCCTTAACAATTTCCAACATTTATTTGAACATTTAAATTATTTATAGTATTTAAATGCCCAAGGTCAAATACAATAGGATTTAATTCAAAAATCCAGTATGGCCTAGAAATATCTGCATCATTGATGGCAGGGGTTTTCACCTTTAACAAAAATAATGAACTTTTCTAAAGGGCATTCTGGGTTTATTGAAAATATTTTTATTTTGATCCTAATTGCATTTTATTTAGTGCTAGGGTTTGTCATCCCCATTTCAAGTTTCATGAATTTTAAACATGATGCATGAATGCCTTAATGCAACTAATGACAAACAAATTCTAGGGCTGTGACAGAACTCCTCCGGTTCTAGTAGCAACACCCGCCTCAACGGAAGTCGTCTGGTAAGCCGGTGATTCCTGTTGGGCTGCTAGCTGAGCCGCTAGCTGAGCCGCCCGCTCGTCCTCCTGACGTATCCGATCCTGAACCGGGTTATACCCGCCGGGCTGGTTCCGGCGCTGAGCGCTACTTGACAGGCCTCTGACTCCATGTGTCTACTGTAACTCGGGCTTCGATTTTGATGAGGCGGAGCTAAGCAGGGCGGAGAGGTTGAGTGAATCCTGTCCCGGCTGTAGGAGTAGGTCTCTTGCTGAGCCAGGGCTGTTTGGACAAGTTCCCTGATCCTCCTGGTTTCCACCACTGTCGGATCATCACCATCTACTGGGAGAGCCGCCAAACATGCTGATGCTGCGATTAAGTTCTCCATGGGGTTGGAGAAGTGATCCTGTGGTATTGGTACGTAATGGGGCGGTGCCATATTGCCGTGAAGAGGCGCCGTCACCGGAGGCTGGACTGGGCCTCCCGCTCCGGATGTCATAAACTGATTTGCACCTGGCGGGTTACTTGGGCCGGCCTCGGGTGTAGCAAAGAGATTCCGAGGATCATAAATTTGAGGTAAACGAGACTGAGTTTTCTGATGTCTCCTCCTCATTACCTCATTAGATGCGTTCAAGCTTAACGTGAGCTGAAAGGCCTCTGCCTGAAGTTGCTGCGCCCGTACGTCCAAAGCCGCCTGCTCTATGGCTAATTTAGTATCTTTAGCTGCTAAGGTTTCCCTGGCCCGGGCGATCTCATCGCGAACCTGTGCCACCTCTGCCTCATGCTCAGATTGGTTCGCAGGGACAACTGTAGCAGTTAAAAAGGCCGTAAGTTTATCCATGAGATCGATCAGCACCTGAGCCGGTGAGCGCACAGGGCCTCCTGCCCCGGCTGCTCCTAACCCGGACGTTATCGCCATTGAGGCCGTAGAATTTTGGCCGGGTTGAGTACCAGCCATGAAGACTCCTGCCTAGTTTGGCGACTCTGAGGGGTCCGGAATAGTGCTGCCATCGGAACAGCCCCCAAGCACACCATCTTGAACTTGATACAGCGAATCTGTTGAGCCGGCGGACGAATCACCGTCAGAGAGGACGGTCGGCTCACCATCACCTTCAGATCCTTCAGAAAGTTCACCTCCGTGGATGCAACCCACAAAGGCACGCTTCACGATGGGTTGAGCTCGAGTGGGTTTCACACGCTGAGCCGTCTTGACGAGGTCGGTGCAGCTGTCAGGCTCAGGGCCCGGCTCACCCATCCGGCCGATGAAGACGTGAATTCCGCCAAAGGGGACCCGGTACCCGTACTCAATTGAGCCGACGTCGGGGCCCCAGCCTTCGTCGTCGATGTAGATCTTGCCGCGACGACTCTTGGTCATCCGGCCAACTGCATATCCCTTGAGCCGTTCAAAGCTGCCCTTCAAGAACTCAAATCCACCGTGCGCTGGCCCCACGGTGGGCGCCAACTGTCGTGGAATTGTCACGGTAGATGTCCTTTTGCAAGGACTTAGTCGTGGAGCCATCACAACTAGGAAGCTTAAAGGGGTTAATCGGGACAAGGACACGCGAGGTTTATACTAGTTCAGCCCCTTACGGTGAAGGAAGGCCTACGTCTAGTTGGGTTGGAATTGCTTGAGGTTTTGATGACCAGGGAGCGAGATACGCTATGCCTGGCTCTCGATCAGTTGTTTCTTTCCCTAAGCCGCTGGCGGGTCGTCCCCTTATATACACGGGTTGACGCCCTGCGGCCTACAGAATCTCGGCCGGCTCATAAACAGTGTCCGGCTCGGCGACTAGTTACTTCTACCTTACAGTACAATTTATACCATCATGGCGGTTTATCTTTACGGGCCTCAGAGTCGCCTGTGGGCCTTTAAGCCTTTTAGTGAACCGCCATCTTCATGCCTTGGTCTTGGGCTTCTGATGAACCTCTATTTGCGTAACCCGGCCTCTCCTCGATGGCTTGCACAAATAGTCATATCCCCAACACCAGAGTTTTACGAGTTGATCTTGTTTGAACAATCTCCTAGGGAGGGAGGGGGGAGATGATCCCTACCTGAATGTATTACTCAAAGATTCCCAAGGGCAGGTTGCAGGTTACATTAGAGATTATAGAGAGAGGGGAGGTATAGGGCCAAGACACGGCAGCCTCCCTGCTAATGTGGTCCTTTAATCTGAAGGCCCAAAGCGTAAAATCTGAGATAATGTTCCGAATAGTATCTAGGGGGGAGTGCGTCTTGTTACGGAAAACATGAGTGTTCCTGGAGTCCCGGAGCTCCCATAGGATGGCGAGGACGATGGTAGGCCAAATGTTGATGTTGAGGCCAACCGGCGTATGAGTATCCCAGATGAGGTGGATGTTTTGAGGGGCCTGGAGTCCCTAGAGGGACCAGACCTGAGCCACGCATGGTTAGAGGAGGCGGGGTGCGTCGTGTCCTTAAAAGATAAGTCACAGTGAGGGAAAGACGACACCGACGTGATGGTCTTGCGATGTAAGTTCGCCATCATGCTTAGCCTGTCACGATAGAGGATCTAGCTGAAGATATTAACCTTGATAGGTGCCTTGGAGCCCCAAATGTGCCTTGCGTTGATATCAAGCTCATGGTCGGAGGAGAGCAATGAGTAGGCACACCTCTAGGTGAACCAGGAGTCCTGGGTGAGGAATCTGTCACCGGGCGCATTGCTTGTGGTAACATCCTGTAGCAAGACAAAACAAACGCAAGCTCGGTAGAAGCCACATTGGTTAGGAGGTTCTGTAGAGTCGGGAGTAAGCCATTATGCATGACATGAGCTACCAATATAGAGGATGAAGTGGAGTGAGAGAAGAAGTGGGGTTAGTTTTCTGCGAGCGGAGTCGGCAGAAGCCAAGCGTCGAGCCAAAATAAGGTGTAAGTGCCATTGTTAGTAAGGACGAAGGAAATTTTATGAAGGTGACAGAGCTATTGGTTAACAATTCTCAGAGGTAATGGTGGTTTGGGGGTTTATATGTAAAGTTGAGAGAGTAGTGTTGGAAGAACCTGTTCACCCAAGGCAGGTCAAGTTTTGGGAGAAGTTTGAACGTGAATTTCATGAGGAGGCAGTTGTTTTGGAGAGCCAAAATTTTCATACCAAGCTCGCCTGCCATCTTGGGAGTGCACACATTTTTCCAGGCGATAAGGCATTTAACCCGGAGCAATTTTCGCTAGCCACCCAGAAGAAGGATACATAGATAGCGTCTAACCTTTTGATAATCTTCTTGGGTAGTCTAAAGATAGACATAAAGTGAGTAGCGAGGGCATCTAGAGTGGAGAAAATGAGGGTAAGTCTGGCTCGTTAGGTGAGAAGTTTTGCCACCCACACAGAGAGGTATTTTAGAAAGCGCTGAATGATGGGTTCGAAAGCTGAGGACGGAAGGCGCGTGTGAGAGAGGGGGATACCTAGATAAATCTGGGGAAAGGAGGACATGTCACAACCGAAGGTTTGGGCGATGTTAAGGCTAGTTGTGGGGTCCGTTTTGATGGGTAGGAAGGTAGTTTTATGGAAGTTGATAGAGAGGCCAGTAGCGAGGGCGAACTTGTCAAAGATATCTTTGAGCATGGTCGCGGCGTGGCTAGAGGCATGGGCAATGATTAGGGTGTTGTCAGCATACTGGAGCACAATCGGAGGTCTGCTAGTGTAGATCAGGGGGTAGAGCTGGTCGGGCGAGAAAGCCTGAATGATTAAGCATTGAAGCAAGTGTGCCACGATGATAAAGAGGTAGGGTGAAAGTGGGCCACCCTACCATAGACAATTCTCATAGTTAACCTAATGACCCGAAGTCCCATTTAGTAGCACCACCGTCTTGCTAGAGACAAGCAGAGTTCAGGTCCAGCTTATGATGGTAGGTGGGAATCCTCTAGAGAGGAGAATGAGGAGGAGCGATTCCCAACAAATAGAGTCAAACACTTTGTGGAAGTCAAGTTTTAAAACCATACTGGGTGCCTTCCGAATGTGGCAGGCGCGGAGGATGTCGGCCGCGTAGATGAAGTTCTCAACAATGCATCTGCCGGAGATGAAGCCATTTTGGTCTCCATGGACAAGAAGAGGAATTAGTGGTTTTATCTTGTTGGTAATAATGACCTCAATGATCACCTTGGGGGTGCAGTTCTGCAAGGATATAGGTCGGAAGTCATTAGGGAGCAAAAGCATGTGTGCTCTGTTGAAGCATTTTACATCTGCACGGATGCTTGTTAAGTCCTCGGAGAAGGGAAGGATCGTATGTTTAATGTTGTGCCCAAACTTGTGGTAGAACCCTGGCCCAAGCCTGTTAAGACCAGGACTAGCATTGACGTTCTAGAGGAAGGCATCTTAGATTTCTTGAGTGGAGAAGGGGGAGTCTATGTGGAGAAGCTGAGGGAGTTGCGCCGGGTAAAGGTCCTGGAGTGGGAAGAGACATGTCGAGGTTGTTGGAGTGCCGAGAAGGTAGCGAAATAAATTGTGGAGGATGGCGACCTTGGTGTCATGGGTAAAAGATTGACTGCATTGTCCTGAAGGATGGCGATGTTGTCTTTGCGGAACCTCTGGGAGGCAGAGGCATGTAAGAATTTGGAGTTGTCATCCCCATCGATGATGACCACTTTCCTCCTTTGTTTCTAGAAGAGAACCTTCTAGCAGATAGCACATTAAGGGCAGTTATAATGACCAGTCTGAGAGAGGACTCGGTTCGGGAGTGGGAGCCTTCTTCAAGCCTGTCGATCCAATCGATGATAAGCTTGCAGTCAATTTCTTGTTGGTCAACTGGTTTGATAGTTTTGGACCAAGTTTTGAGGTTCGCTCTAGTATATTTTATGGCACTAGAAAGGTCTAGGTCCAAAGAAATTGAAGGGTGGTTTGCGGGCCAAGCCTCAGATACGATACGCTTGCATGCCATGTGAAGGGGCCAGAAAGAGTCCAAACAAAACAGGCGGGAACGGGGGATATGCGAAGATATGTTGACGATGAGAGAAACTTGGTCGGAAGAGAAACGTGTCAGGGAAGACAGAGTTGATATTGAGAAGCGGTCTTCTCAAGCAAGGTTAAAGAAGGCTCTGTCAAGGCATTCTAGAGTTGGAGTTAGACAATTGTTAGACCTAGTAAATGTATCCAGAAGCGGGAGCTCAATGAGCTGCAGGTCTGAGATGGCCGTGTTAAACATGTTAGCCTCACAGCTGTGGAAGTTTTTGTTATTTTTCTTGCAAGCGAAACGGATAAGGTTGAAATCACCCATAAGAAGCCACGGTGTAGAGTTTGTGGGGGCGATGTCTCTGATCTCTTGGAGGAAGTCCATTTTGAGTGGTCGTTGGGATGGGGCGTAAATGTTGGAGATTGTGAGGTTGGTGCCAAAGACCGGGCAAGAGAGGCTGAGAGACATAGAAAACCTGCCGTGAGAGTGGTTTAGGAGGGTTAGATCGTGAGGGGGTTAATCACAGAAAAAAATACCTCCATCAAAACAGATAGCGGGAAGGGAGACAACTTGGTCTAGCGTTTGAGGTAGGAATGAGTTTAACTTAGGGACAAGGACGAAGTCTAGCTTTGTTTCTTGTAGAAGCGCCACATAGCTTTTAATCGCGGTGATTTCAGAGAAGATGTCCTTGCACTTATCAACATCACCGAGGCTGCGAACGTTCCAAGAGAGGATAGTGAACGAGACTGATTCATAATATAAACATCCTTTCACCACCAGCCCGAGAGCATAATAGCATGGAAATACAAGGGAAAGAGGGGGCACATCGAGGAAGTATCCCATCGATGGCCAGGAGCAGGCTAGACCTATGGAGACTATGAAGCAGATGAAAAAAGTGCGCGGCTACCCGCACAAAGATACAAAAGCACCCAACACCCGAGTGAGCTCTCCTAGCTAAACATTCATAGCTGATCATGGTGAAGGCAAAGCATCGGTAGCGCGAACAATGTCCGCCTCGTCACTGTCGTTGCCGCAAACCAGAGCGATATGGGGCAGTTTTTCTGCTACGTCGTCTGCGCCTGATGCCTCGCTATCAGAGGTGCAAAGAGAGGAGCCCTGCCGCTGCTAGGTCATTTGCGGCTGCATGAACGGGGTCTTCAGGCCGGCAATGCGCGCACTGTGATGCAGCTTGGCCACGGAGACCTTCCGCTGGGAGTGAACGTCCCGCTTGTGGATGACGTTGTTGTGGACGGTGAGGTCTGAGATAGGAGCAGACGACGAAGAGGCAGCTACGGGTGCCGCTTTTATGGTGGTTGATTTGTCTCCAACGTATCTATAATTTTTGATTGCTCCATGCTATATTACCTACTGTTTTGGACTATATTGGGATTTATTTTCCACTTTTATATTATTTTTGGGACTAACCTATTAACCGAAGTCCCAGCCCAGAATTGTTGTTTTTTGCCTATTTTAGTGTTTCGGAGAAACAGAATATCAAATGGAGTCCAAACGGTATGAAACCTTCGGGAACACGATTTTCTCATCAGATAAGACCCAGGAGACTTGGACCCTCCATCAAGGAAGCCACGAGGCGGTCACGAGGGTGGAGGGCGTCCCCCCTAGGGCGCGCCCCCCTTCCTCGTGGGCCCCTCGAAGCTCCACCGACGTACTTCTTCCTCCTATATATACCTACGTACCCCCAAACGATCAGATACGGAGCCAAAAACCTAATTCCACCGCCGCAACTTTCTGTATCCATGAGATCCCATCTTGGGGCCTGTTCCGGAGCTCCGCCGGAGGGGGCATCGATCACGGAGGGCTTCTACATCATCATCCAAGCCCCTCCGATGAAGTGTGAGTAGTTTACTTCAGACCTACGGGTCCATAGTTAGTACCTAGATGGCTTCTTCTCTCTTTTTGGATCTCAATACAATGTTCTCCCCCTCTCTCGTGGAGATCTATTCGATGTAATCTTCTTTTTGCGGTGTGTTTGTTGAGACCGATGAATTGTGGGTTTATGATCCTGTCTATCTATGAATAATATTTGAATCTTCTCTGAATTCTTTTATGTATGATTGGTTATCTTTGCAAGTCTCTTCGAATTATCAGTTTGGTTTGGCCTACTAGATTGGTTGTTCTTGCCATGGGAGAAGTGCTTAGCTTTGGGTTCGATCTTGCGGTGTCATTTCCCAGTGACAGAAGGGGCAGCAAGGCACGTATTGTATCGTTGCCATCGAGGATAACAAGATGGGGTTTTTA
Source organism: Triticum dicoccoides (assembly GCF_002162155.2). Classification (NCBI taxonomy): domain Eukaryota; kingdom Viridiplantae; phylum Streptophyta; class Magnoliopsida; order Poales; family Poaceae; genus Triticum; species Triticum dicoccoides. Next base: position 709,475,291 of record NC_041392.1, read on the forward strand.
TCGTATTGCATGAAACTATCCCTCTACATCATGTCATCTTGCTTAAGGCATTACTCTATTTTTAACTTAATACTCTAGATGCATGTTGGATAGCGGTCGATGAGTGGAGTAATAGTAGTAGATGCAGGCAGGAGTCAGTCTACTTGTGTTGGATGTGATGCCTATATACATATGATCATACCTAGATATTCTCATAACTATGCTCAATTCTGTCAATTGCTCAACAGTAATTTGTTCACCCACCGTAGAATACTTATGCTCTTCATAGAAGCCACTAGTAAAACCTATGGCCCCTGGGTCTCTTTCTCATCATATCAATCTCCATCACTTTATTATTGCTTTGCTTTTTTACTTTACCTTTTACTTTTCACTTTGCATCTCTATACCAAAAATACCAAAAATATTATTTATCATCTCTATCAGATCTCACTTTTGTAAGTGACCATGAAGGGATTGACAACCCCTAAGCGTGTTGGTTGCGTTGAGCTATTGTTTTTGTGTAGGTATGAGGGACTCGCGCGTAGCCTCCTACTGGATTGATGCCTTGGTTCTCAAAAACTGAGGGAAATACTTACGCTACTTTGCTGCATCATCCTCTCCTCTTCAGGGAAATCCAACGCAATGCTCAAGAGGTAGCAAGAAGAATTTTTGGCGCCGTTGCCGGGGAATCTACGCAAAAGTCAACATACCAAGTACCCATCACAATCCCTATCTCCCGCATTACATTATTTGCCATTTGCCTCACGTTTTCCCTCTCCCCCCAATTCACCCTTGCCATTTTATTCGCCCTCTCTCTCTTTCTCTATCCTCCCTATCTTTCTCTATTTGCCTCTGTTTGCCCATCTGCCTTTTTGTTTGCTTGTGTGTTAGTTTGCTTGTTTTTCGTGATGGCTCTTCCTAGATTCGGTCATCTTCACCTTAAAAGGTTAGAGGAGATCGAAAACAACGTCAGGAAGTTTACGATTTTGCAATTTGAGCATAATAATTTCTTTAGAAATGAGCTTAAGGAACAAAAAGGTTTTATGAGTTATATGAATAAAGAGCTCGATGATATGTCTAAAGAATTCGATGGTATAAGATCCCAAATTGCTCGTCTTGAAAAATTAACTGCTGAAATTTTGGATATGCAAGCTACCTTAGTCAATAAGATGGCCGCTAAACCGGATTCCTATGAAAATCAAGATGAAGATCTAAAAGTTATTGATGCGTCCCCTATTAAATCTTTGTTTTGCAATATTAATCTTGATAATGATGGGACTGAATATGATCCACCTTTACCTAGAAGGCGTTCCAAGAATTCTGAATCTTTTGATCTTGATGCTAAATTTGATAAAAGCGGGATTGAAGAAATTAAAACCCTAGATGTTGCTAAACCCACTATTATGGATTTCAAGGAATTTAACTATGAAAATTGCTCGTTGATTGATTGTATTTCCTTGTTGCAATCCGTGCTAAATTCTCCTCACGCTTATAGTCAAAATAAAGCGTTTACTAAACATATCGTTGATGCCTTGATGCAATCTTATGAAGAAAAACTTGAATTGGAAGTTTCTATCCCTAGAAAACTTTATGATGAGTGGGAACCTACTATTAAAATTAAAATTAAAGATCATGAGTTTTATGCTTTGTGTGATTTGGGTGCTAGTGTCTCTACTATTCCCAAAACTTTGTGTGATTTGCTAGATTTCCGTAATTTTGATGATTGCTCTCTAAACTTGCATCTTGCGGATTCCACTATTAAGAAACCTATGGGAAGAATTAATGATGTACTTATTGTTGCAAATAGGAATTATGTGCCCGTAGATTTTATCGTTCTTGATATAGATTGCAATCCTTCTTGCCCTATTATTCTCGGTAGACCTTTCCTTAGAACGGTTGGTGCAATTATTGATATGAAGGAAGGGAATATTAGATTCCAATTTCCATTAAAAAGGGCATGGAACACTTCCCTAGAAAGAAAATAAAATTACCATACGAATCTATCAAGAGCCACTTATGGATTGCCTACCAAAGATGGCAATACCTAGATCTATTCTTACTTGTTATGCCTAGCTAGGGGCGTTAAACGATAGCGCTTGTTGGGAGGAAACCCAATTTTATTTTTATTCCTTGCTTTTTGATCCTGTTTAGTAATAAATAAATTATTTAGCCTCTGTTTTGGTTGTGTTTTTTGTGTTTAATTAGTGTTTGTGCCAAGTAGAACCGTGGGAAGACTTGGGGAAAGTCTTGTTGAACTTGCTGTAAAAAAACAGAAACTTTAGCGCTCACGAGAACTGCTGTCATTTTTATTTGGAGAGTGCTATTTAGTTAATTATTTTCTAAGATAATTAATAGATAAATTCCTCACGTCCATCAATTTATTTTAGAATTTTTGGGGTTCCAGATCTTGCGCTAGCTACAGATTACTACAGACTGTTCTGTTTTTGACAGATTCTGTTTTTCGTGTGTTGTTTGCTTATTTTGATGAATCTATGGCTAGTAAAATAGTTTATGAACCATAGAGAAGTTGGAATACAGTAGGTTTAACACCAATATAAATAAAGAATGATTTCATTACAGTACCTTGAAGTGGTCTTTTGTTTTCTTTCGCTAACGGAGCTCACGAGTTTTCTACTTTAAGTTTTGTGTTGTGAAGTTTTCAAGTTTTGGGTAAAGATTTGATGGATTATGGAACAAGGAGTGGCAAGAGCCTAAGCTTGGGGATTCCCATGGCACCCCCAAGATAATCTAAGGACACCTAAAAGCCAAAGCTTGGGGATTCCCCGGAAGGCATTCCCTCTTTCGTCTACTTCTATCGGTAACTTTACTTGCAGCTATATTTTTACTCACCACATGATATGTGTTTTGCTTGGAGCATCTTTTATGATTTGAGTCTTTGCTTGTTAGTCTACCACAATCATCCTTGCTGTACACTGATAACCCACAAGTATAGGGGATCGCAACAGCTTTCAAGGGTAGAGTATTCAACCAAAATTTATTGATTCGACACAAGGGGAGCCAAAGAATATTCTCAAGTATTAGCAGCTGAGTTGTCAATTCAACCACACCTGGAAACTTAGTATCTGCAGCTAAGTGTTTAGTAGCAAAGTAATATGATAGTGGTGGTAGCGGCAACAAAAGTAAAGACAGCAAAAGTATTGTTTTTGGTATTTTGTAGTGATTGTAACAGTAGCAGCGGAAAAGTAAATAAGCGTAAACGAGTATATGGAAAACTCGTAGGCACCGGATCAGTGATGGATAATTATGCCGGATGTGGTTCATCATGTAAAAGTCATAATATAGGGTGACACAGAACTAGCTCCAATTCATCAATGTAATGTAGGCATGTATTCCGTATATAGTCATACGTGCTTATGGAAAAGAACTTGCATGCCATCTTTTGTCCTACCCTACCGTAGCAGCGGGGTCCTATTGGAAACTTAGGGATATTAAGGCCTCCTTTTAATAGAGAACCGGAACAAAGCATTAGCACATAGTGAATACATGAACTCCTCAAACTATGGTCATCACCGGGAGTGGTCCCGATTATTGTCACTTCGGGGTTGCCGGATCATAACACATAGTAGGTGACTATAGACTTGCAAGATAGGATCAAGAACTCACATATATTCATGAAAACATAATAGGTTCAGATCTGAAATCATGGCACTCGGGCCCTAGTGACAAGCATTAAGCATAGCAAATTCATAGCAACATCAATCTCAGAACATAGTGGATACTAGGGATCAAACCCTAACAAAACTAACTCGATTACATGATAAATCTCATCCAACCCATGACCGTCCAGCAAACCTACGATGGAATTACTCACGCACGGCGGTGAGTATCATGAAATTGGTGATGGAGGATGGTTGATGATGACGACGGCAATGAATCCCCCTCTCCGGAGCCCGGAACGGACTCCAGGTCAGCCCTCCCGAGAGGTTTTAGGGCTTGGCGGCGGCTCCGTATCGTAAAATGCGATGATTTCTTCTCTCTTATTTTTTCTCTCCGAAAGCAAATATATATAGAGTTGGAGTTGGCGTCGGAGGGTCTCCAGGGGGCCCATGAGGTAGGGGGGCGCCCCCCACCCTCGTGAGAAGGGTGTGGGCCCCCTAGTCTTCATCTTTGGCGAGGATTTTTTATTGTTTTTTCTAAGATGTTCTGTGGAGTTTCAGGTCATTCCGAGAATATTTGTTTTCTGCACATAAAACAACGCCATGGTAATTCTGCTGAAAATAGCGTCAGTCCGGGTTAGTTCCATTCATATCATACAAGTTAGAGTCCAAAACAAGGGCAAAATTGTTTGGAAAAGTAGATACGACGGAGACGTATCAACTCCCCCAAGCTTAAACCCTTGCTTGTCCTCAAGCAATTCAGTTGACAAACTGGAAGAAAGAAAGAAAAACTTTTACAAACTCTGTTTGCTCTTGTTGTTGCAATTATGTCAAGCCAGCATTCAAGTTTTCAAGATAAATCATAACTAACCACATTTGCAATAATTCTCAGGTCTCATAATTACTCATATCAATAGCATAATCAACTAGCAAGTCATAATAATAAATCTCGGATGACAACACTTTCTCAAAACAATCATAATATGATATAACAAGATGGTATCTCGCTAGCCCTTTCTGAGACCGCAAAACATAAATGCAGAGAACCTTTAAAGATCAAGGACTGACTAGACATTGTAATTCATGGTAAAAGAGATCCAATCATAGTCACACCCAATATAAATTAACAGTGATGAATGCAAATGACAGTTGTGCTCTCCAGCTAGTGCTTTTTAATAAGAGGGTGATGACTCAACATAAAAGTAAATGGATAGGCCCTTCGCAGAGGGAAGCAAGGATTTGTAGAGGTGCCAGAGCTCGGTTTTGAAATAGAGATAAATTGTATTTTGAGCGGTATACTTTCATTGTCAACGTAACAACTAAGATATGGCGATATCTTCCATGCTAAACACATTATAGGCGGTTCCCAAACAGAATGGTAAAGTTTATACTCCTCCTCCACCAACAAGCATCAATCCATGGCTTGCTCGAAACAACGAGTGCCTCCAACATACATCAGGTCCCAAGGGGAGTTTTGTTTGAGATTAATTTTGATTTAGTTTGCATAAAGCATGGGACTGGGCATCCCGGTGACCAGACATTTTCTCGTGAGTGAGGAGCGGAGTCCACTCCTCTTGAGAATAACTCGCCTAACACGGAAGATAAGGACAGCCTTGGTTGATACATGAGCTATTCGAGCATACAAAATAGAATGTTTATTTGAAGATTTAGAGTTTGGCACATACAAATTTACTTGGAACGGCAGGTAGATACCGCATATAGGAAGGTATAGTGGACTCATCTGGAATAACTTTGGGGTTTAAGGGATTGGATGCACAAGCAGTATTCCCGCTTAGTACAAGTGAAGGCTAGCAAAAGACTGGGAAGCGACCAACTAGAGAGCGACAACAGCCATGTACATGCATTAAAATTAATAAACATTGGATGCAAGCATGAGTAGGATATAATCCACCATGAACATAAATATCATGAAGGCTATGTTGATTTTGTTTCAACTACATGCGTGAATATGTGCCAAGTCAAGTCAGTTAAATCATTCAAAGGAGGATACCACCCCATCATACCACATCATAATCATCTCAATAGCATGTTGGCACACAAGGTAAACCATTATAACTCATAGCTAATCAAGCATGGCACAAGCAACTACGATCTCTAATTGTCATTGCAAACATGTTTATTCATAATAAGCTGAATCAAGAACGAGGGACTTATCATATTTACAAAAACAAAAGAGGTTGAGTTCATACCAACTTTTCTTATCTCAGTCAGTCCATCATATATCATCATAATTGCCTTTCACTTGCACGACCGAACGGTGTGAATAATAATAAGAGTGCACGTGCATTGGACTAAGCTGGAATCTGCGAGCATTCAATAAACAGGAGAAGACGAGGAAATATGGGCTTTGGGTTAAATCAACAATAATGCATATAAGAGCCATTTCAACAATTTAATTATGGTCTTCTCCTACTGACCCCAAAATAAAATAAAAGAAATAAAACTATTTACACGGGAAAGCTCCCAATAAGCAAAAGAAGAATGGGAAATATTTTTGGCTTTTCTTTTTAATTATTACTACTACAGCAGAAAAATAAACTACTACTAATTTTTTTTGTTTTTCTTAAGGTTTAACAAGCACACAAGAAGAAAGTAGGAAAAAAAGAAAATAAACTAGCATGGATATTACAGTGAAAAAGTATGAACACCGACATCTAGCAATGAGTGTGTGTGAACATAAATGTAATGTCGGTGAGAAATACGTACTCCCCCAAGCTTAGGCTTTTGGCCTAAGTTGATCTATGGCCACGGCTGGGCTGGCGGATATCCATAATAATAGTTGTTGGGGTCATACTGTGACGAGGAGGAATAGTTGGGATCATACTGTGATGAAGAAGAAGACTCTGACTGCCACTGGCTGACAGTCATCTCTGGATCCCAAGAATAAACAGATTGTCATGGAGGCTCATCTTGTGGTTCCTGTTCCGGGGCTGGTGCAGGATTCTTGTAGGCTTGGACGGCTGCCCACGTAACAAGGTAGGGTCCTACAAAATTAAACAAAGAAGGAGCAGGCAGGATAATAGTCTCAGGCTGATGTTTGTTAAAGAACAATTGATACTTAAGCTCTCCTGCCCTATTCTTAACAATAAAATCATGTGCCACCATACTTTTATGATCTAGATAAACACGAGGCAGCACCTTTTCTTCCTTCTCAGCATGCCTAATAGGTATGTTAAAATGTGCAGCTAGGCGTGTGGCATAGACGCCTCCAAAGATGGGACCCTTAGTACGGTTCATACTTAACCGTCTAGCAATAATACCGCCCATACTAAAAGTGTTATCACTGTATAAACCATGGTGCAGAATAATTATATCAGGAATGCTAAGATTTCCACAGTTTCCGCGTCCAATTAAGCAACGACTAGCAAATAATGTAAAGTAACGTAAAATAGGAAAATGTATGCTAGTGATTCGTGCATCAGAAACCTTCCTAGTTTCTCCTACAGTGATAGTATCAATAAACCCAGCCACATCATCATGATGTGGTTCTTCTGTCTTGCCCTCAAAAGGGACTAAACAAATCCGACAGAAATCATAAAGTGACATCTTCTTATGCTCATCATATAAATGAAACTCCACCGTAGGTGGTGAGTTCCTGGAATGAAAATGAAAGTTTTGCACAAAAGTATTTGTGAGTAAGAGATACTGATCGCATTGGTCGTGGAGGAAAGCGGTGAGGCCTGCATTGTGAGCCAATTCATGAAAATCTTCATAGATACCAGCTGCTGTCAAGAAATCTTCAAAAGGCCATTCACACACCCGAATCTCCGCGGTGCGCGGCAAATTATACTTAGGCTTCGGTGCCTTTTCCTTTGAGCTTCGACTCGATGAGCCCCTCAAAAATCTCCTCATTATTTTTCTGAAATAATCTGAAATTCTTAGTAACTTCAAAATAAAAGTAAACCAAACTCAATAAAACTGATAGCAACTACTCCTACAAGTGCCTAGAGACTATCAAGTATTAGAACTACTTGGAACCATATAAATTTGACATGCAAGCTCAAGGACATGGTCACCTATGCAGCATAAATTTGCAAAGAATAAAGCACTAGAACAAAAACTAATTGGACCAATGGAGGAGTCACATACCAAGGAACAATCTCCCCAAGCAGTTTCGCAAGAGGTGCTTTGAGCAAGGAGATCGAAAATTACAGCAAAAGTGGCTGGAACTCGTGCTTGAGTTGGTTTTTTGGGTTTGTGTGAGATAGAGGAAGAAGATGGGTGCTGGGATAAGTGGAGGAGCGCCATCGTGGGCCCACGAGGTAGGGGGGTGCGCCCTATAGGGGGGCACACCCACCACCCTTGTGACCAGGTGGCAGCTCCTCCCACGGTAATTTTTGCACAGTAAATTCTCAAATATTCCTGAAAAAATCATATTAAATTGGCATGGCATTCTGAGGACTTTTATTTTTGGGATATTTTTATATTGCACGGATAAGCCAGAAAACAGACTGAAAATACTATTTTTACTTTATTTTTTATAAATAACAGAAAGTAAAAGTGGGGTACAGAAGTTTGTGCTTCTAGTTTCATCCATCTCATGCTCATCAAAAAGAATCCACTCACAAGGTTGATCAAGTCTTGTTAACAAACTCATTCCGATAATCATGAAACCGGAGAAATTTCGAATAACACTAAGTTACCTCAATGGGGATATGCACATCCCCTATAATAATTATATCATATTTCTTCTTGACAGTAGGAAGAGGAAATTCAAAACCTCCAAATATAATCGATGGAATTTTTCCAATAGAGTTGATACTATGAACTTGAGGTTGTTTCCTCGGAAAGTGTACCGTATGCTCATTACCATTAACATGAAAAGTGACAATGCCTTTGTTGCAATCAATAACAGCCCCTGCAGTATTAAGAAAAGGTCTTCCAAGAATAATAGACATACTATCATCCTCGGGAATATCAAGTATAACAAAGTCCGTTAAAATAGTAACGTTTGCAACCACAACAGGCACATCCTCGCAAATACCGACATGTATAGCAGTTGATTTATCAGCCATTTGCAAAGATATTTCAGTAGGTGTCAGCTTATTCAAGTCAAGTCTACGATATAAAGAGAGAGGCATAACACTAACACCGGCTCCAAGATCACATAAAGCAGTTTTAATATAATTTCTTTTAATGGAGCAAGGTATAGTAGGTACTCCGGGATCTCCAAGTTTCTTTGGTATTCCACCCTTAAAAGTATAATTAGCAAGTATGGTGGAAATTTCAGCTTCCGGTGTCTTTCTTTTATTAGTAATGATATCCTTCATATATTTAGCATAAGGATTTGTGTCGGTGTCAAAACCGGCGGATCTCGGGTAGGGGGTCCCGAACTGTGCGTCTAAGGCGGATGGTAACAGGAGGCAGGGGACACGATGTTTTACCCAGGTTTGGGCCCTCTTGATGGAGGTAAAACCCTACGTCCTGCTTGATTGATATTGATGATATGGATAGTACAAGAGTAGATCTACCACGAGATCAGAGAGGCTAAACCCTAGAAGCTAGCCTATGGTATGATTGTTGTTATGTATGTTGTATCGACTAGCCTGGCCTCGGTTTATATAATGTACCAGAGGCCTAAGATAACAAGAGTCCTAGCCGAATACGCCGGTGGGGTGGAGTCCTTCTCTTGATCGCCAAGTCTTGTGGAATCTGCCTTGTATGCGGCAGCTGTCTGAACTGGCCCATGAGTATGCGGCCATGGGGGTCCTCGGCCCAATCCAACTGATCGGGAGACGATGTGATGAGTACCCCTAGTCCAGGACACCGTCAGTAGCCCCCTGAACCGGTCTTCAAGTTAGGGACGCTCCTCGATTCTTCCGAACTGTTCTTCATCTTCGGTCGTCGGTCTTGAAAACTGGTTCAACAAATCTTCTCATCTTCGATCTTGAGGATCGCCAAAATGCATTCGACGAGTTTATACGCCGGGTATCCGAGGAGACCCTTTAAGTTTCCGGCCTTTATCAATGCCTTATTATTTTTATGCCACACCTCGGGTTTGAAGTTGTTCCCGGGAGGCAGTGTCCTCTTGCGTCCGAGCTCTAACGCCGGACTGTATTTCAGGTATCTTTTGCAGCCGAGCACCAATGCCGGACCGCTTCCGAACTCCAACGCCGGAATATGTCCAAGCTCCAATGTCGGACTGTATCCGAGCTCCAACGTCGGACTATATCCGAGCTCCAACGCCGGACAGTATCCCAGCTCCAACGCCGGACTATATCCGAGGTGTCATATCACCTTGGTTCAAAAAAGTTGAAGGAGTTTAGCCGAGCTTAATGCCAGAAATGCCCTCTATGGAGCCAGCCACTAGCGCCCGAGCTTTATGCCGGACTGCTTCCGAGGTGGTGCACCACCCCAACTGTGGGCCAATTTTTTGTCAATATTTTTTATTATTGCAATTTATTCTCTACCGAGATATATGGCCAGTAGCCCTCAAGGTGTGTATCGGTCTAAAACCCGAGATGCACCTGAAGGATGACGTAAGACCGCTGATCCCAGTAGCCGCTGAGACTCAGGTTGATTTGCAGAATCGGCCTGAGGATCAAGTCCTAGCTCGGTAGAATACTTCGGGACACAAAAAGTGGCATGCTTAGTCTTCGAGACTCAGGTTGGGTGCGGCCGACCAACCTGAGGATCAAAATCTCCTCGGCAACTGTATTGCACTTAAAATTTTCTGCATTGAACAGGCAATGCAGTAGCCCCCGAGACACTGGTCGGGTGGCAACACCGGATCAGGGGATCGATGTGCCCCTTTAATATTTATAAATAATAAGACCGAAGCCCAGTAGCCCCCGAGCCTTAATGCAGGCACGGGTGGCCGAACGAAGGATCAATATCCATAGTAAAATCACAAATTATGTGTAATGACTCTATGTATCCAAGTACTTTATGTCATTAATGCTCGGATCTGCATTGTACAAAACTTTGTTGATCGACCATCGGCTTCCACCTCCTTGGCCAGTAGCCGAAGAGTGTTTGTCCTACTTTATAAAGCCTTTATGAGGGCAAAGATTTACAACAAACAAGGCAATCTGGCCATACGGTTTTATAAACAAAGGTACGCAGAGAGTTATATTACTGTTTAACAGAAGAAATGTCTTCCAAAGAAAATAGTCCCGCTATCGGTTCCTTTCTTTGGTTTGTCATGCTAAGCATGATCATTAAACCTCAGCTCTAATGTAAGAGCAAAATATCGAGGATTTAGTTTGGGAGGCCAGTTAATAGCCCCTGGTAGTGTTTGGTGACAGTCGGGGTCAAGCCGTAAACACTTTGGCCAATGTTATGAATGGCCCGTCATTTAACATAGTCATCGGATCGCTGACCAGTTTACGCTTATTGTGAGAGTCAGTTTTCGGCTTTCTCCACTGAGGTGCTTAACCATGTGAGCTCGAAGCACAATCGCAGTGGTTCTCCCTTTGCACGCCTAGCCGAACAAAATGGAACGTAGGAAGCAAGTGCAGGAGCCGGGCAACCCAACTATTGACCGAAGACACAATTCGAAACTGATGCATATATAGCAATATCTGAGAATGTTTTTGCCGAATCCCTAAAGGTGTCCGGCGTTGCACTGCGAGACTAATGCTGGAAAAGCACAAATAGTTTAAAGGTGCCAAAAAGCTTGGAAAACCAAGAAACGTCAGTAAAATTGGTCTTATAAAAAAGAAGTGCTTCTGTCGTGCTTTAACATGATACATCCTATCTCAAGACTTCGAGCGGGTCAGCCTACGGCTTCAACCTCCTATCCCGAGGGCGGAGTACTCCTCATCGGGCCATTTTAGCAAACTAAACTCTAGCGGCTTTGAGAGAGAAATTAGGCTCCCCGACTAGTGACCGCACACTCGTGTTGAAAAAAGGAGTGATAAATAATAAAAAAACTTTGCAACGACTAAGAAGAAGAACACTTATTATAAAATGGCTCAAATAAACTTAAGAGCCCCCAAGTGACTTGGGTAGAAGAATGATTGCATGTACCGAAGTACTTATATCATATCTATGTTCAACCGAACTTTAAACGCATCTTAACCAACCGTCAGCTTCTCCCTCTTCGGTCAAGGACCGAAAAGTGTTATGTACTCCATCGCTCGAGAATATCGACGGTGTTTCCAATAACTAGGCAATCAGGCCATAAGGCTGTAACAGACAAAGCGCGCTCAGGGAACTTATGCTATATTACCGTGAAGTGTAAGAAGCATCTTCGAAGAAAATAGTACCCCCACCGATACCTTTCTTCGTTGCTCATTGTTATTATGAGACTGGTGCAATAGATTTTTTGTACTCATGAGTTCCGTTGTGTGCCGACCATCATTGAAAACAATAAGAGCGCTAGCTTTCGGCTTCACCCAGTCTGAGGTCCGGCTCGGGTGACCCGATCGTGACAATCACAGAGGTGCTCCCTTTACTCCTAGCCGAACAATCGGGAACGTAGGGGTAAACACAGGAGCGAGGCAACCCAGCTTGCAAATCGCTTAAGTCAATATGGTGCATATTGTGGCGTAATACACGAACAAGGAACGAAGCCGTACAAGTATAATCATATGCAAGAGGAAAAGCTTCATAAAGGAAGCCCCCAAATAAACGGGGTATTTGAATTTATGCGTCACAAACAAAGTTTGGACAAGGAAATTTTTTACAAGCAACTTTTTTCCAAAAAAGTATAATTCTTGGTCGAACCGAACACAAGTTAGAAATTAAAGCTTTGAGCATGAAAGCGACTTAGCTGGTTAATGTGTTCGGTATTGATGACGCGGTTCGAGCTTGATGCGGGGCAAGGTTCCATCCCCCAAGCCGGTCCCGAGGTGGTGGAGCGGAGAGCTCGACACGTCGAAGTGGTGACATAGCATGGTCAATGCAGACCGGCAGAGTGACGCCGAAGTCCCCGGATCATTTTCCTGTGCACAAAAAATAGTGCAAACCGGAGATAATAGTAATAATGATAAAAAATGTTGCATAATAAATAATTTATGCAAAGTAAGGAATAGAAGAAATATGGCCTGGCGCCGAAGTCAATGTCGATGAAGGGCGTCGGCGTGATGTAGTAAAGGCGTGGCAAAGCCTGAATTCACAGGTCGGTCCGAGCTCCGGATACGGCGTTTGCCGGATTATGTACGGAAACTGGTCGAACCACCACGCAACCGTCGTTAATGCGGTCACCATTTGATAGACATGTGTACATATCATGGAGAAACCAGAGTAATAATTCCTTGGGAAAATGAACCCAAACAAGCAAAAAATACTGGGATTAATAGAACCTGGTTTATTTGTTGTAGCAATCCGAAGGAAGGTGATTCCCAAAATTGGGACTCGCTCCGCACACCCATTGCCTAATGGGCGATAAAACGACGGCATGGCAATGCTGGTAAAGGTTGACTCGCCGAGGCAAAGCCCTCGGCCCAGCCAACGTGACGGAGCTGGTCGGCTAGTGACGCCGTAGCGTCCGGAGTAGGTTGATGAAGAGATGGCGAAGCCCCCGGTCCAGCTGAGAGGTCGAAGCCTCGACGTCAGCCGATGAGTCGAAGTAGGTCAGCGTGATGGACACCAGCTTGAAGAAGCAATAGTGCGGCCCTGTCGATGCAGGTCGTGACATGGTCGACGCCTGCTTGATGAAGCGACCGTGCGGCGATGCCGGTATGCCCGCTCCGTGTAATCCGTGGGGCGGCGATGTTGATGATGATTTATCCTTCGCGATGTCGGACTCTTGTTCGGCTTGCCGAGATGATGATCCGAAGAAGTTGAGCTCGGCTAAAGTGACGACGTGTCTAGCGCAGGTCGGCAGCCGTGGAGTAATATTGCCGGACTGGTTTGACACCAGCATGATGTTGAAGATCATGTTCAAAAAGATCTTAAAGTTAGTGGGGTGTGTTCAAGAACAAAACACAATACCCCATACAAAACTTCCTTCAAAAGGGATGTCCGAAATCCCGTTCATAAAAAAGATGAACTCGGGTCGGATTCGTTTTCGCGCAGAAAATAGATCCGAAAAATGATGCACTAATCGGAAGGTTCTCGGAGTTTGGATGATTGGATAGAGCTGAAATTTTGAAAGGTGGTAGATATAGGAATTCCGCAGCCGATCAACGGTTGGATCCTCCAAAGGACGTCCGAGCTAGAAGCTGGACACCACGCCCTAAACTCATCCAAATTCCCATCCAGATTTGACAGGGCTCCAGTATATCGTGGATTTCCAGAGATTCCTCCATCGGAACTCGACGAAATTTTCCAGGGTTGTTATAGACCCAATTCCTCACAATTCCACCAAAGCGATCGTCAAAGCGATACCCAAGGAGGTGGTGGCGGCAGATACGAGTTCGCTGTCCAAAAAAACAGCACGGTCGCTTGAGGGCAATGTTGGCGTTGAGCCCCCGAGCTCCATAGATAATTCCTCCGTGATCTTGATAGAGATTGGAGTTAATGTTTGATGAAGGCCCTCGTCCGAACATGGTGATCCGAACACGGGGCGCAATTCTTGGTCGAACCAAGGTGACCAGTCGAACTGGTGACGAAGACACCAAAGTCGCAGTTGATCTGCAGGCGAGCCATCGATCCTTTTGTCGATCACACAGCAGACCTCTCAATGAAAGCACCAATGTCGGTGTCAAAACCGGCGGATCTCGGGTAGGGGGTCCCGAACTGTGCGTCTAAGGCAGATGGTAACAGGAGGTAGGGGACATGATGTTTTACCCAGGTTTGGGCCCTCTTGATGGAGGTAAAACCCTACGTCCTACTTGATTGATATTGATGATATGGATAGTACAAGAGTAGATCTACCACGAGATCAGAGAGGCTAAACCCTAGAAGCTAGCCTATGGTATGATTGTTGTTCTGTATGTTGTATCGACTAGCCTGGCCTCGGTTTATATAATGTACCAGAGGCCTAAGATAACAACAGTCCTAGCCGAATACGCCGGTGGGGTGGAGTCCTTGTCTTGATCGCCAAGTCTTGTGGAATCTGCCTTGTATGCGGCAGCTGTCCGAACTGGCCCATGAGTATGCGGCCATGGGGGTCCTCAGCCCAATCCAACTGATCGGGAGACGATGTGATGAGTACCCCCTAGTCCAGGACACCGTCAGTAGCCCCCTGAACCGGTCTTCAAGTTAGGGACGCTCCTCGATTCTTCTGAACTGTTCTTCATCTTTGGTCGTCGGTCTTGAAAACTGGTTCAACAAATCTTCTCATCTTCGATCTTGAGGATCGCCAAAATGCATTCGACGAGTTTATACGCCGGGTATCCGAGGAGACCCTTTAAGTTTCCGGCCTTTATCAATGCCTTATTATTTTTATGCCACACCTCGGGTTTGAAGTTGTTCCCGGGAGGCAGTGTCCTCTTGCGTCCGAGCTTTAACGCCGGACTGTATTTGAGGTATCTTTTGCAGCCGAGCACCAATGCCGGACCACTTCCGAGCTCCAATACCGGAATATGTCCAAGCTCCAATGCCGGACTGTATCCGAGCTCCAACGTCGGACTATGTCCGAGCTCCAACGCCGGATAGTATCCCAGCTCCAACGCCGGACTATATCCGAGGTGTCATATCACCTTGGTTCAAAAAAGTTGAAGGAGTTTAGCCGAGCTTAATGCCGGAAATGCCCTCTATGGAGCCAGCCACTAGCGCCCGAGCTTTATGTCGGACTGCTTCCGAGGTGGTGCACCACCCCAACTGTGGGCCAATTTTTTGTCAATATTTTTTATTATTGCAATTTATTCTCTGCCGAGATATATGGCCAGTAGCCCTCAAGGTGTGTATCGGTCTAAAACCCGAGATGCACCTGAAGGATGACGTAAGACCGCTGATCCCAGTAGACGTTGAGACTCAGGTTGATTTGCAAAATCGGCCTGAGGATCAAGTCCTAGCTCGGTAGAATACTTCGGGACACAAAAAGCGGCATGCCTAGTCTTCGAGACTCAGGTTGGGTGCGGCCGACCAACCTGAGGATCAAAATCTCCTCGGCAACTGTATTGCACTTAAAATTTTCTGCATTGAACAAGCAATGCAGTAGCCCCCGAGACACTGGTCGGGTGGCAACACCAGATCAGGGGATCGATGTGCCCCTTTAATATTTGTAAATAATAAGGCCGAAGCCCAGTAGCCCCCGAGCCTTAATGCGGGCACGGGTGGCCGAATGAAGGATCAATATCCATAGTAAAATCACAAATTATGTGTAATGACTCTATGTATCCAAGTACTTTATGTCATTAATGCTCGGATCCGCATTGTACAAAACTTTGTTGACCGACCATCGGCTTCCACCTCCTCGGCCAGTAGCCGAAGAGTGTTTGTCCTACTTTATAAAGCCTTTATGAGGGCAAAGATTTACAACAAACAAGGCAATCTGGCCATACGGTTTTATAAACAAAGGTACGCAGAGAGTTATATTACTGTTTAACAGAAGAAATGTCTTCCAAAGAAAATAGTCCCGCTATCGGTTCCTTTCTTTGGGTTGTCATGCTAAGCATGATCATTAAACCTCAGCTCTAATGTAAGAGCAAAATATCGAGGATTTAGTTTGGGAGGCCAGTTAATAGCCCCCGGTAGTGTTTGGTGACAATCGGTGTCAAGCCGTAAACACTTTGGCCAATGTTATGAACGGCCCGTCATTTAACATAGTCATCGGATCGCTGATCAGTTTACGCTTATTGTGATAGTCAGTTTTTGGCTTTCTCCACTGAGGTGCTTAACCATGTGAGCTAGAAGCACAATCGCAGTGGTTCTCCCTTTGCACGCCTAGCTGGACTGGTTTGACACCAGCATGATGTTGAAGATCATGTTCAAAAAGATATTAAAGTTAGTGGGGTGTGTTCGGGAACAAAACACAATACCCAATACAAAACTTCCTTCAAAAGGGATGTCCGAAATCCCGTTCATAAAAAAGATGAACTCGGGTCAGATTCGTTTTCGTGCAGAAAATAGATTCGAAAAGTGATGCACTAATCGGAAGGTTCCCGGAGTTTGGACGGTCAGATCGAGCTGAAATTTTGAGAGGTGGTAGATATAGGAATTCCGCAGCCGATCAACGGTTGGATCCTCCAAAGGACGTCCAAGCTAGAAGCTGGACACCACGCCCTAAACTCATCCAAATTCCCATCCAGATTTGACAGGGCTCCGGTATATCATGGATTGCCAGAGATTCCTCCATCGGAACTCGACGAAATTTTCCAGGGTTATTATAGACCCAATTCCTCACAATTCCACCAAAGCGATTGTCAAAGCGATACTCGAGTATGTGGTGGTGGCAGATACGAGTTCGCTGTCCAAAAAAACAGCACGGTCACTT
Source organism: Triticum dicoccoides (assembly GCF_002162155.2). Classification (NCBI taxonomy): domain Eukaryota; kingdom Viridiplantae; phylum Streptophyta; class Magnoliopsida; order Poales; family Poaceae; genus Triticum; species Triticum dicoccoides. Next base: position 709,492,175 of record NC_041392.1, read on the forward strand.
GAGGGCAATGTTGACGTTGAGCCCCCGAGCTCCATAGATAATTCATCCGTGATCTTGATTGAGATCGGAGTTGATGTTTGATGAAGGCCCTCGTCCGAACATGGTGATCCGAACACGGGGCGCAATTCTTGGTCGAACCAAGGTGACCAGTCGAACTGGTGACGAAGACGCCGAAGTCGCAGTTGATCTGCAGGCGAGCCATCGATCCTTTTGTCGATCACACAGCGGAACTCTCAATGAAAGCACCAATGTAGATGTCAAAACCGGCGGATCTTGGGTAGGGGGTCCCGAACTGTGTGTCTAAGGCGGATGGTAACAGGAGGCAGGGGACATGATGTTTTACCCAGGTTCGGGCCCTCTTGATGGAGGTAAAACCCTACGTCCTGCTTGATTGATATTGATGATATGGATAGTACAAGAGTAGATCTACCACGAGATCAGAGAGGCTAAACCCTAGAAGCTAGCCTATGGTATGATTGTTGTTCTGTATGTTGTATCGACTAGCCTGGCCTCGGTTTATATAATGTACCAGAGGCCTAAGATAACAAGAGTCCTAACCGAATACGCCGGTGGGGTGGAGTCCTTGTCTTGATCGCCAAGTCTTGTGGAATCTTCCTTGTATGCGGCAGTTGTTCGAACTGGCCCATGAGTATGCGGCCATGGGGGTCCTCGGCCCAATCCAACTGATCGGGAGATGATGTGATCAGTACCCCCTAGTCCAGGACACCGTCAATTTGTTTTGAGCACATCAGTTAATCTCATACGTAAACAGATAGGCCTAATCATTTCAGCAAAGCGCTCAAAATCCTCATCATCCTTTTTCTTGGATGGTTTCGGAGGAAAAGGCATGGGTTTTTGAACCCAAGGTTCCCTTTCTTTTCCATGTTTCCTAGCAACAAAGTCTCTTTTATCATAACGTTGATTCTTTGATTGTGGGTTATCAAGATCAACAGCAGGTTCAATTTCTACATCATTGTCATTATTAGGTTGAGCATCATCATGAACATCATCATTAATATTTTTACTAGGTTCATGTTCATTACTAGATTGTGTTTCAGCATCAGACATAGAGATATCATTTGGATTATCAGGTGGTTCAGCAATAGGTTCACTAGAAGTTTGCACAGTTCTATCATTTTTCTTCTTCTTCTTAGAAGAACTAGGAACATCAATATTATTTCTTTGAGAATCTTGCTCGATTCTCTTAGGGTGGCCTTCAGGATACAAAGGTTCCTGAGTCATTCTACCAGTTCTAGTAGCCACTCTAATAGCATAATCATTTTTCTTACTATTCATTTCATCTAGCACTTCTTTTTGAGCTTTAAGTACTTGTTCTACTTGAGTGGTAACCATAGAAGCATGTTTGCTAACAAGTTTAAGTTCACCTTTAATATCAGCCATATAATCATCCAAGCATCTAATCATGTAAGCATTTTCTTTTAATTGTCTACCAAAATAAGCATTGAAGTCGTCTTGCTTAAACATAAAGTTATCAAACTCATCCAAGCACTGACTAGCAATTTTAGTAGGAGGGACTTCAGCTTTATCATATCTATAGAGAGAATTTACCTTTACTACCTGTCGGGGATATACCCCGCGGTATGACCAGGCTGGAGTTGTAAACCGGTTGGGACTTGGTAAACCTGTGGATGCTAAACCAGCGGAGAGTTAAGACAGAGAGTCAAGACAGATGTCTAAGACAGACGGTGTCGGTGTACTAGAATAGGGGTAACCTAGTACCCCGAACTTGTGCACGGGCAGTTGCAGCGCCCCGCGGCAAGGCTTGCCGGGCGAACGCCAAGACCCTCCAAGGTTCCCTTGGAGCCATTCAAGAACAAAGTATTTAAGCTCAGGATACAAGGCCCCGGCAAGAGGAGCTTGCCGGGAAGGCCAATCGAGGCACTCTAAGGAACTTGCCGTGACGCGCCACGCGCTCCGACAAGGCAACAAGGCCCCGGCAAGAGGAGCTTGCCGGGAAGACCAACCAAGGCACCTCGAAGCCCGATGAGCGACAAGCCTCTGGGCCCGACAAGATAGCAGCAGCGGCAAGGCGCTTGCCGCGGCAGGCAGCCACTCTGTGCCCATGCTCCAGCACATCCACCAACGTGTCGCTCTGGGGGCCTCTCCAGGAGCGCGTGGTGGGAGGCTGTGCAGCCAGCGGTGCGCAGTGGCATGCGAAGCTGACAAGATCGCCATCGTGGCGAACGGTGGCACCCCTAACAGTCCTTTTCGGCACTGTTTGGGCGACTCAGACGGGCATTTAATGCCCTTGTCCCCTGCCGTCAGAGTTAGGTAGGGTGCACTGTACAAGTAACTGTACCAACCACCTCACTTTTTACATTTGAACCCTTCTCTGCGTTGCCACCTGTCGGTGACCCCTTTAGCGTATAAAAGGAGGCCCATGCGCAACGTGGAGGAGGTTCGGGTGGGTTTCGGTTCGGTTCAACTGGTTCACAAGGTTCGACTAGTTCGGGAACCCAGAGAAACACGACGCTCTCTCTAGAGCAAGAACACAAGATAATACAACCAGACAAGCAGCAGTAGGAGTGTTATCTCTCCGGAGAGCTCCGAAGCTGGGTAAACCGCTCGTGTGCTTCGCCTCGATCTGCTCTTCGTGCGACCTCCGCCCCCCTCCGAACCGAAAGGGGCCCGGTCCGCCGGCCCCATAGGTGTTCGTGGGTCAGTTTCCCCGACATCTTTGGCGCGCCAGGTAGGGGGCGTCGAGATTGTGTGAACCTGATCCGGTGTTCACACGAGCTAGATCTTCATTCCCTTCATCAACATGCCATCGAAGAAGAAGACTTTGGCGTCAGCCGCTCCGTCCACATCGCTTCCGCCATCGTTGGAGCAAACGGATGGTGGAATGGACGCCGGCGGAAGAATAGACGTCGACGAGGAAGCTCATGATGCTGCCAGGTCCAAGAACAAGGCTGCACAAACCTCGGCGATTGTACATGTTCCACGCCACTCTCAGGAGGCACAAGACCAACAGCGTCATGGCACTTCAGTGCCATACGCATGATAGACCAAGGCCAAGCTGGTGGATCTCGGGGCGCTCAAGACCAGCTTGAACGCCAGCGTGCTGGCATGAGCGGGGCACGGTCGCCTGGACGGGATACTGCTCCTTCTAACATAGTTAGAAGTTCGAGCACGTCCCGCTCCTCGCGCCGTCCGCCACTGCCACCCACCACTCCAGCAGAAGCTTTGGCGCGAGCTCAACTTCTCTAAGATTACCCTCCGACGTCGGACAAGATCGACGAATGGAGGGCCACCATTCAGAGTCTCATCGGCTACGCCAACGGCGACACTCCACGGCGGCCGAGCGCGTCACCGCCGCGGCAGGGTTGCCAGGCGCGAGCCGGTGGCAACAAAACGGGTGGAGGTGCAACTACCATGCAATCACCACCCCGAAGGCCAAGATCACCAACTCGCCGGATCCACCTCGACAGCGACTCCACCACATCGTCGGATCCACGAGCTCGTCGCAATAAGCGCCAAGTTCTTCATGATCGACAACAAGAAGACTCTCGAACTCGCATCGAGCGCCGAAGAGAAGCGCGGCGTCAATCTGACAAGCGCGCCGGGCCCTCTGTTGACATGCATGCGCTAGGGGAACCAGGCGATCTGCCGTACGTGGTAGGTTGCCCCGCGTTCACTCGTGAGCTGCGGCAAGTCCAATGGCCCAGCATGAACAACTTCAAGCCAGACGTACCAGAGAAGTACGACGGCAAGACGCATCCGTCAGAGTTCCTCAGCATCTACACCATTGCGATACAGGCTGCCGGGGGACGAGATGACAGGATCCTTGCCAACTACTTCCCGCTGGTGCTCAAGCCCAACGTCAGGTCCTGGCTCATGCACTTGCCGGACAACTCCATATCTTCTTGGGCTGATCTGTGCCATCAGTTTGTCGGCGCCTTCACAGGTGGACACAAGCCTCATGGCCAGGAGAGTGATCTTCATTTGCTCGCCCAGAAGGAAGGAGAGCCCCTGCGCAAGTACATTCAGAGATTCAGCAGTGTGCAGCACAACATCCCAGACGTCCACCCTGCCGTGGTGATCAGCGCGTTCCATCAGAATGTGCGAAACCGTAGGATGCGGGAGGAAATGGCGATGTGCAAGATCAGGGACGTCAGTGAGTTATATGCACTGGCCGACAAGTGTGCACGCGCTGAGGAAGGGAGGAGACTCCCCGGAGAGAATGTAGGAGCGGGAGGATCTGACAGTGAAGATGCTGCCCCGTCAAAGAAAAACCGGCGGCGGAACAACAGAAGGAGAAAAGGTAAAGAGGTGCTAGTTGTTGAGCAGTCCGGCAACGGTGGTGGCGCCAAGGAAACTAAAGCTGGTGACTCCGGCAAGGAGGTTGCCGCGGAGGTGGCGGTCGCCGACAAGCAGGACGGCACCAACAAGCAGTATTGCAAGATCCACCGCACCAAGGGCCATGATCTCCAGAACTGTAAGAAAGTCGAGCAGCTTGTTGAGCAACAGAAAGCTGAATACGAGCGACGCGACAAGGAGAAGGCCCAGGAAGGTGCTGGGGGATCCGGCAAGAAACGTCCCGGGCGAGGAGGACGCTGCGGCAAGGCCAAGCAGCGGCAAGGGGACCGACCTCCTCGCGGCCGCGACAACGATGAAGATGACGACGACGATGAAGACATGGATGATGAGGAGACTGATGAGCAGGAGTTCCAGAAAGCCACGGAGGTCCTGTGCGTTGACGGTGGTGCTTCTCTGCATACCTCGCACCGTCAGCTCAAGCAGTGGGTGCGGGAAGTTAATGCAGCTGAACCACCCGTCGAGTCACGCAAGCCTCTGAAATGGTCCAGCACGCCTATCATCTTTGATATTGAGGACCACCCTGATCGCATAACCGCGGTCGGGTGTTTGCCGATGTTGGTTTCACCAACAATCCGCAACCTCAAGGTCACAAAGATGCTAGTTGACGGCGGGGCCGGCTTGAATCTGATCTCCTCCGCGGTGCTCCAGAAACTCCGGATCCCTGACAGCGAGCTCGAAGAGACCGGTACATTTCAAGGAATCAACCCGGGAAGGAGCAAGCCGAAGGGAAAGATCACGTTGCCGGTAACATTTGGCAGCGAACTGAACTTCAGGACTGAGAGGGTCACATTCGATGTTGCTGACTTACCATTTCCTTACAATGGAATCCTTGGCCGTCCGGCACTCGCCAAGTTCATGGCAGCCTCTCACTATGTGTACAACGTACTGAAAATGCCAGGCCCGATAAGTTTCATCTCTGTCCTTGGCGACAAGAAGGATGCTCTTATCTGCGCCGACAAGATCTACCGGGAAGCAGCAGCCGCAGCAGAACGCAAGACACTTTCCGCTGAAGCTCCCGAAGGGAAGAAGAAGACCAAGTCCGGCAAGAGCTCTGATGCCCACTCCGGCAAGCGCATCTCTTCGGAGTGCTGCGCCACCGTCGAGGACGCACCATCGAGCTCCACCGGCAAGTGTAAGAAGGCAATGGCAGCTCCACCTGAGACCAAGAAGGTGTCTGCCAAGGAGGATGGCGCTGGTGGTACCTTCGCCATCAGCATTGCTCTTGACCCCAAATAGGAAAGCGCGCTCGTTGCTTTCCTGCGAGCGAATGTCGACATGTTTGTGTGGCAACCGTCTGATATCCCCGGTGTTCCCAGGAAAGTAATTGAGCACCACCTTGCCGTCTGTCCTCATGCGCGGCCCATCAAGCAGAGAGTCAGGAAGCAGGCAGTGGAGCGCCAAGAATTCATCACAGAAGAAATCAGGAAGTTGGAAGCAGCAGGCCTTGTCAGAGGAGTGCTCCATCCCACGTGGTTGGCCAATCCTGTTGTTGTGCGCAAGGCTAACGGGAAATGGAGACTTTTTATTGACTTCACTGATGTTAATAAAGCTTGTCCCAAAGACCCATTTCCCTTGCCGCGTATTGACCAGATTGTTGACTCCACAGCTGGATGCGATTTGCTTTCGTTTCTTGATGCATACTCAGGATACCATCAGATCTTCATAGAGAAGAAGATGAAGAGAAAACCGCATTTATCACCCCGTGCGGCACGTACTGCTTCGTGCGGATGCCTTTCGGTTTGAAGAATGCTGGTTCAACGTTCGTAAGGGTAGTCCACCACGCTTTTAAGCCGCAGATGCATAGAAATGTGGAAGCCTACATGGATGACATAGTGGTCAAAAGCAAGAACAGGGCGACCCTAATTCAAGATTTAGACGAGACATTTGCAAATCTGCACAAGATCAACCTGAAGCTTAACCCCGAGAAGTGCGTGTTTGGAGTCCCTTCCGGCAAGCTTCTCGGGTTCTTCGTGTCTCAGCGGGGAATTGAAGCCAATCCCGACAAGATCAAGGCCATTGAGCAGATCGAAGCACCAAAGCGCGTCAAGGATGTACGAAGGCTTGCCGGTTGCGTGGCTGCTCTCAGCAGGTTTATCTCTCGATCTGCTGAACGCGCCCTGCCATTTTTCAAAATTTTGAAAAAGGCAGGTCCAATGAAATGGACTCCGGAGGCGGAGGCTGCGCTGCAGGACGTGAAGAGATACCTGTCCTCCACTCCAACACTTGTCGCACCTAAGCCGCAAGAGAAGTTGCTGCTGTATATAGCGGCAACCAATCAAGTGGCTAGTGTTGCGTTAGTGGCAGAGAGGGAGGCAGACGATGAGCCAGCAACCCCGATAGATGCATCCAGCGGCAAGCAGGGGGTTTCGCCGACAAGCTCTGGTCCCGACAAGGATGGATCGGCGCGGGAGCAAGACAAGATGCAGAAAAGAATGGTGCAGCGCCCAGTTTACTTTGTCAGTTCCCTTCTGCAGGGGGCTAGGTCAAGGTACTCCGGTGTGCAGAAACTGCTTTTCGGCCTTCTCATGGCCTCGAGAAAGCTGCGCCATTACTTCCAAGCACATGAGATCACAGTCGTCACTCGCTTTCCGCTGAAGAGGATACTGCAAAATCCAGAAGCAACGGGCAGGATTGTCGAGTGGGCGCTGGAACTGTCAAGCTTTGGCCTCAAGTTTGAGAGCACTTCAACTATCCAAAGCAGAGCATTGGCAGAGTTCATAGCGGAGTGGACGCCAACACCAGATGAAGAAATTCCAGAGACGAGCATCCCCGTCAAAGAGGCAAGTAAAGAGTGGCTGATGTACTTTGATGGTGCCTTCTCGCTGCAAGGCGCCGGTGCGGGCGTGCTGCTTGTCGCACCGACCGGAGAGCACCTCAAGTACGTAGTCCAGATGCACTTCCCCAAGGAGCAAGCAACCAACAATACTGCAGAGTATGAAGGATTGCTTGCCGGTCTCAGAATTGCAGCAGATCTTGGGATCAGGAAGCTCATTGTCAGGGGTGACTCATAGCTGGTCGTCCGCCAAGTGAACAAGAACTACCAAAGTCCATTGATGGAAGCATATGTTGATGAAGCGAGGAATCTAGAAGAGCACTTTGACGGCCTACAGATGGAGCATATCCCAAGAGCTCAGAATGACATTGCTGATGGCTTGTCAAAGTGCGCCGCACTAAATTTACCTGTGGAACCAGGAATCTTTGTGCTCAAGTTGACTCAACCATCCGTAACACCATCAACTGGACAAAGCAAGAAGAGGAAGTTGATTTCTGGTGACTACTTTCCGGCAGAGCTCCCCGAAGCCGCCGCCAAGAAAGTCCCCAAGATCAACACCAAGAATGCTGAGGGGCAGTCTGCTCCGGCAAGCCTTACGGTTTGTTCCGTTGAAGCAGACGCTCCCGACAAGTTTTGCTCCGGCAAGCTTTCTGGGGAACATCAAGCTCCGGCAGGGCCGCAAGTCCTTGCCGTAGAAGCGGATGTTCCCGCAGCAGCAGATGTGCCTTTAGTCCTTGTTGTCGAGCCACAAGCTCCAGCATGGGCACAGCAGATTGTACATTTCCTTCAGACAGGAGAACTTCCCGAAGAGCAAGAAGAAGCGGAAAAAGTAACCCGGCAGTCAAGTATGTACCAGTTTATCGATAGCATACTGTACAGAAGAAGACTCAACGGTGTGAAATTGAAGTGTATTTGCCGGGAAGATGGACAAAAGCTGTTGGCAGAGATACATGGAGGCATATGTGGCCACCACATAGGCGCAAGGGCACTTGCCGGCAAAGCGTTTCGGCAAGGCTTCTTTTGGCCGACAGCCCTCTAGGATGCAACTGCACAAGTAACCAAGTGTAAAGCGTGCCAGTTCCATTCCAAAAAGATACACCAGCCAGCTCAAGCTCTCCAGACGAGCCCTTTATCCTGGCCATTTTCGGTCTGGGGGCTCGATATCCTCGGCCCCTTCCCCCGAGCTGTCGGGGGCTTTGAGTACTTGTACGTTGCAATCGACAAGTTCACAAAGTGGCCGGAAGTGCAGCCAGTGAGGAAGGTGACAGCACAGTCAGCAGTCAAGTTCTTCAGGTCAATTGTTTGCCGTTTCGGGATCCCTAACAGGATCATCACCGACAACGGCACACAATTTACGAGCCGCACCTTCATGCAGTATGTCCAAGACCTTGGCGCCAAGGTCTGCTTCGCTTCTGTTGCTCATCCGAGAAGCAACGGTCAAGCAGAGAGGGCAAATGCTGAAGTGCTGCGCAGGCTCAAGACCAGAACTTTCGACAGGCTACGCAAGTGCGGAAGAAACTGGATCGAGGAGCTGCCGGTGGTTCTTTGGTCGATCAGAACGACGCCAAATCGAGCCACTGGCCAGACACCTTTCGCTCTAGTCTATGGAGCAGAGGCAGTTATCCCCACGGAACTCGTATACGGATCGCCTCGAGTGCTCGCTTATGATGAGCTTGAGCAAGAACAGCTGCGGCAAGACGACGCGCTGCTCCTTGAGGAAGATCGTCTTCAGGCTGTTGTACGAGCTGCTCGATACCAGCAAGCTTTGCGCCGCTACCATAGCCGCAAAGTTAAGGCCAGAAGCTTCGAGGAAGGCGACCTTGTTCTTCGGCGCGTTCAGTCCGCCAAGAGTTCCAACAAGTTGACGCCGAAGTGGGAAGGCCCCTATAGGGTGAAACGAGTCACAAGGCCCGGCGCTGTCCGCCTTGAGACCGGAGATGGCATTCCGATGAGCAACTCCTGGAACATAGAACATCTTCGTAAGTTTTTCCCGTAGGGCGCGGTTGCCGGAACCCGTTCCGGCAACCACCTTTTGTACAAGTCTTGCCGCTGTTGCATGTAATCCTTTGTACAAAGCCGGGCGCAGATCTTGTGCATAAGTAAAACCCCATGTGCTCCGCACAACTTGTCCATTTCATGCATTAGTTTCTTTCTTGCATGCGATTATCTGACACTTTGTGCAGCACCTACATCCGGTAAGCAGTAACGAGCCGAAGAGCTCCATATTATTATTTTCTCTTCTTTCTTCTTTTTCAACAAAGGAAAAGAAGGTTCCCTCGCACACAAGTTTGCCGGGGGGGAAGGAGAAGATTGTGGTATGGACCAGGCGTCGTTCAAGCAAAGTTTTGCCTTGCCGGGAAGCAAACGACAGAAAAGCTAAGTTGCTAAAGTTTGAGCAATCAGTTTTTAAATTTTTGAGTTATCTTCCTCGAACAACCCTGCTTTATATGGAAAACCTGTGCACAGAGGAACCAACTCGTGGCTAGTTGCGCCCTTACTTTGTTTCGAGTCCGCTCAACAGCTTAAGTGTGCTGCATCTAGTCGCGACAAGGTTTCTTGTCGGAAGCAGCGCCGCCAGCAGGCTGCTGAAGTTCCGCACTCAGCGCTCGCGGCTCGGGTGCTTGCGCCGACAAGTTCCCTAGAAGCGTAGGGTAAAAACATACAAAGGAAGGAATCTAGTAGAGGAAATAACATAGCAATTGATAACAGAAATCAAGTTATATTACAAGATAACTTATCGCAGCTCTAACAGAATGTTTTCATAACATGACTAGCAGTGACAAGGGAAAAGAAGAAATGGACGGCCTAGTCTACGCGTCCGCCCTCGACCCTCTTGATCTCGCTCACCTTGTCCACAATGGGTGCGACAAGGGCCTTGAGTGCATCCAGATCGGCGTCGGGCGGCAAGGACCTGAGGATGTTGGTGAAGCTGAGGCCTGGATTGCGGAAGGCCACCTTCATCAGCACCTTCTGGAGAACCCCGGCGCAGATTTTGCACGACTCGTCGGCCAGTTGCTTCGGGATCCTCTCCCGGAGCCGTTGGAGTGCCGTCATCATGCCCTTGAAGAACAGGCTGAGCTTGGCGCTGGGTTGGAGACTCTCGTCGGAAGGATACCCAAAGTCCTCCATCCCCAGCTGCGCCAGCTCCTCATTGATGACTGCGGCAATGTTCACCAGACCCTCGGTCCAGTGCTCCACAGTGTCTCTGAACGAGTTCTGGGTGACTGCGATGCTCTCCAGCAGCGCCGCGTCAGCCTTGACCTTCTCCGACAAGGTCTTCTCCCGCTCCTTGGCGGCCTCCAGCGTCTGCGTCAGCGTGGCTAGCTTCAGCTCCAGGTCTGCTTTGGAATCCTTGGCGGCGCTGAGCTCCTTGCCCCTCTCAGCGAGAAGACCTTGCAGCTCACCATGGGCGGCAGCATCCTTCTCGCGCTCACGCTTGAGCGCGGCAAGCTCCTCGCCGCTCTTCCCAATGTTGGCCTCCAGTTGCGCCACTTTCTCTCCAGCTCTTTCTTGGCGGCCTGTGCAATAGCCGCAGCGTCCTTTGCCTCCTTGAGCGCCCCGCCAAGTGCTTGCTCGCGCTCGGCGAGCTCTTCCTCGTAGCTGTCGAGGTTGGCCTTCCGCTGCACCAGTTCACCTTCTCGCGCAGACTGCTTCTCGGCGGCCAGCCTTTGTTCCTCCTCTGCTTCGGCCTTCTCGAAAAGGAAGGCCATGCGCTCCTCGTCGAGTCTCTCCCGCTCCTGAGCCAGAGACCGGAGAGCTTCTTGATTTTGGCCCCGGAGCTCCTCCGCGCGCTTCTCCATGTCCACTCCCGCCTTCGCAACAAGCGCTTCCCGGGAAGCCAGCTTGGCTTGCCGGGCGCGGTAGAGTGACAGCAGCTTCCGCAGCAGCTGCTCCTCCTCAGGCTCGCCACTGCTTCTGCTGGTCGCGTCGACCAACGACAGTCCAGCAGAGGTGAGCACCTCCCCGTCAAAAGTTTCCCCCTCGACTGGCGCCCTGGAGCTCGATGCCCAGGGTAGCTTGATGAAGATGTCGTCGCCGGCCTTCAAGTAGGCGCCGGATGGGGCTCCTCGGAGCCCGGCTCCGCAGAAGCGGCAGAGGGATCGGCGGTCGGTGCAGCGCCTGGCGCTCCTGCGGCCTCAGGGTCGTCAGTACAATCGCCCGACCCCTCGCCGGCTTCTGCAGCGGCAGCCCTGGCGGCCTCCTCGCCGGCGGTCTCATCAGCACCGGCCCTTTCCTCGCCGGTGCCCTCTGTCTCCATTGGCTCAGTAGTAGAGGGGTCTGAAAAACGAAGAAGGGAGAAAAATCAATCAAAAATCCAAGAGAAGAAAATCAGAAGAAGAAGAACCCAAGGGAAGGTTTTTGGACAAGTAAATTACCTGCGCCAAGATCTGCAGTTGCGGCCTCGGTCGCCGCAGGATCGAGGGTGCTGTCCCTTGCCGGAGAGTTCTCCCTTGACGGAGAGCGCTCCCTTACCAGGAACCCCTCCCTTGGTGGCGTTGTCGAAGCAGATGGCACTTCGGGACCAGCCTCCGGGTGCTCCTGATGTGGCTGCTCTGCTCCTACACAAATCAACAAGCAAGATATCAACAAACGAAAAGGCACTCAAGCGCGCCCGGCAGCAGAAGGCTAAACTATGAACTTACGCTGGGGGCTGCGCTGGGGGCTGCTTTGAGGAGTGATTGCCGGGTCTGTCAAGGTGATCTCGGACCCACCCCCTATTGACAAGGTGGGGTCATCTTCGATGACGATCACCGCGGCTTTGGCCCTCTTCGCCGCTCTCTGGGCCAGCGTCCTGAAAAGAAAGGAGTCTAGGTTGGAGCAAGTCAAATACAAGATATAAACAGCAAGATTGAAGAACTACAAGAGCACCAAAGAAACTTACTCTTCTTCCTCCTCGTCGGAGCTGAGCGCGGAAAGATCGAAGTCCGGCCCTCCCACGGTGCAGCGAGGCGGAGGAGTAGGGTCCCTTGCCCGCTTGGCGGGGGCGGTGGCGGTGGCCCGGGAAGATCCCGCTCCAGTTGCCGCTGCTGCGTGAGGCGCTCCCGCGGCAACGTGACTTGCCGCAGTAGAGCGTGTCGCACGGCTTGTCGGCTGTTGAGCCGGCTGCCGCCCTGCTACGTCCGTGGCCCTGCGAAGACGCCTTCTTGGCGGGGCTGGGGGCTCCGCCTGCGGCAAGCCTTCTGAGGGCTCGGGCTCTTCCTCGCCGGCCTCGCTCGGCTCGGCTTCGGAACCGGCAGGCTCCTCCTCGCCAATGAACTCCGCGCGCTCGGCAAGGTTTGCCGCCTCTGTAGCTTCCGCCTCCTCCACGGTGAACCCGAATGCGCCCGCGGCAGCTGCGGCCGCAGCCTCTTCCGCCCTAGTGGCAATGCGCTGCAGCTCCTCGTCGGTGGTGTCACGGGTGAGGCTCTTCTGCTCGTCAGCGTGGACCGGCACCTCTTCCAAGTTGTCAAAGAACGCTTGCACGACGTCATCCGCAGGCTCTTGCCAAGTTGGAACTATTCCGTGTGAATCGCACAACGGCATCATAGCGCGGATCCGGTCAAGCGAAGAATTGTTGCATAATGGGACAACGCCCCTCGGCAGCGTGAATGGGTGCTGGGGGTCGCATTTGAACAACTCCAGAAGCATTGCATCCAGCTCCAAGACAGTGAAGTTGTAGTTGAGGCCCGGCCGCAGCCTCATGATGTCCGCCGAGTTCTTGAATTCCCAGGCGGGCCTCCCCCTCTCCTGCAGGGGGGCAATGCGGCAGCGGAGGAAATCTGCCCCGACAGCACCTACAGTGAGTCCGGCAAGCCTGAGGCGAAGAATCCTAGTGATGGCGATCTTCAGCCTCTCGTCTTCCGGGGCCACGTTGCGCCAGTCATTGCCGCGCACTATTGGAGCTTGGCGCACGGCGGTGAAGGGCTGCGGATCCTCCTCGGCGATCCAGCACCACTCCGCTCTCCACTCCTCCCACTTGCTGCGGAGCTCACCATCCAAGTACGCCTCCTTCTTGCCGACTCTTGAGACCCAGGCAATCCCTCCGGCAAGCGGCTCTCCTCTCTCTACCCGAGGTATAAAGAAGTGGCGGAAAAGAGCAACATTGGGGTGGACTCCGACAAAGTTTTCGCACAAATGTGCGAAAACTGCCATGGTCAGGACAGCGTTGGGGGTTAAGTCAAGGAGGCGGAAGTCGTATGTGTTCATGATATCACAGAAGAACTCCGAGAAGGGCGGGCAGAGCCCGCAATAGAAGAATAGCGCAAAGAATGGGTACCCGTTTGGAGCCAGCTTCGAAGCAGTGGCCGGGGGTACCCTCGTGCGCGGATGCGCACGCGTCTCCGTCGCCCAAAAGAGGTAGAAGTACTCCCTCAGCTCCTGCACGCCGAGCTGAGGGGAGAAGATCGCCCGCTCCTTCCGTAGCGCCGCGAGCTGCTGCGCCTCGGCTGACTTCACGCTTTTTCCCTTGTCGGCTTTCGGGGCCATGGCGGAGGTGGTGAGGGAGGTCGACGGCGTGGTGATGCTGGTGGCAATGGGGGGCGGGGCGCTGCTCTCTCGGCTTCGGGAAGAAGGGGGGAGCGGCGGAGTTTCTTGAAGATGGAGTAGTAGCAACCAGCGAGGGGGAACGAACTGCCCCTGTTTCCTCTGCTTATAAAGAGGGACGGGGCGGACGTTTCGCCCTTCCGAATAAAGAACCACCCACGATCTCTCCCACAATGCCACATTCAACGCGTGCCGTTATGGGAGAGCGCGGTGGATACGGAGCGAGATTTGGTGTGGCCCAGTCCGCGTGTGCCCGTGCCCTGTCTTGGGCCTGGCCCAACAGTGCTCGGCACCGTGTCTGGCCCAGGCCCGGGGGATCCTGTCGGTGTACTAGAATAGGGGAACCCTAGTACCCCGAACTTGTGCACGGGCAGTTGCAGCGCCCCGCGGCAAGGCTTGCCGGGCGAACGCCAAGACCCTCCAAGGTTCCCTTGGAGCCATTCAAGAACAAAGTATTTAAGCTCAGGATACAAGGCCCCGGCAAGATGAGCTTGCCGGGAAGGCCAACCGAGGCACTCCAAGGAACTTGCCGCGACGCGCCACGCGCTCCGACAAGGCAACAAGGCCCCGGCAAGAGGAGCTTGCCGGGAAGACCAACCAAGGCACCTCGAAGCCCGATGAGCGACAAGCCTCCGGGCCCGACAAGATAGCAGCAGCGGCAAGGCGCTTGCCGCGGCAGGCAGCCACTCTGTGCCCACGCTCCAGCACATCCACCAACGTGTCGCTCTAGGGGCCTCTCCAGGCGCGTGTGGCGGGAGGTTGTGCAGCCAGCGGTGCGTAGTGGCATGCGAAGCTGACAAGATCGCCATCATGGCGAACGGTGGCACCCCTAACGGTCCTTTTCGGCACTGTTTGGGCAACTCAGACGGGCATTTAATGCCCTTGTCCCCTGCCGTCAGAGTTAGGTAGGGTGCACTGTACAAGTAACTGTACCAACCACCTCACTTTTTACATTTGAACCCTTCTCTGCGTTGCCACCTGTCGGTGACCCCTTTAGCATATAAAAGGAGGCCCATGCGCAACGTGGAGGAGGTTTGTGTGGGTTTCGGTTCGGTTCAACTTGTTCACAAGGTTCGACTAGTTCGGGAACCCAGAGAAACACGACGCTCTCTCTAGAGCAATAACACAAGATAATACAACCAGACAAGCAGCAGTAGGAGTGTTATCTCTCCGGAGAGCTCCGAAGCTAGGTAAACCGCTCGTGTGCTTCGCCTCGATCTGCTCTTCGTGCGACCTCCGCCCCCCGCCGAACCGAAAGGGGCCCGGTCCGCCGGCCCCATAGGTGTTCGTGGGTCAGTTTCCCCCGACAGACGGTAAACCGGCTGGTGTTAAACCAGCAGACAATGTTAAACCGGCTGACAATGTTAAACCGGCAGACGTTAAGAAGCCTAGGAAGGGAAGTCAAAATAGTTTAAGTTAAAGTCCGAGTTGGACTCCAAATGTAACCCGCCCCTTCAACATATATAAGGAGGGGCAGGGCTCCTCAAAGGGGGAGAAGAAAGAAACAATCTCTAGGGCTAGATACAACTGAAGGAGAGCCGGTTTACGGCGACTCCCTCGTGATGATAGTGAGATCTAGCCTCAAACAGCATGTAGGGTTGTTACCGGATGATGTTTCCCGGCGCCCGAAGCTGTCTAAACCCTTGTCTTGTGTTGCGTCTCTCGATTCCGCTCAACCCCTCTCAAGCTACCACATAGATGCGTTGGCCTCGCGACTAAGTCCTCACACTAAGGACATCTGCCGTGACAATTCCACGACACTACCTGTGTCGAGATATCGGGATCAGGAGGTTCTTCAGTAAATAAAGAATTGAGATCATATGTTTCTTCAATAGGCGGTATATTAAGATCATGTATTTCTTCAATAGGAGGTAAATTCTTAACATCTTCAGCTTTAATACCTGTTTCTTTCATAAATTTCTTTCCCTCTTGCATATCTTCGGGACTGAGAAATAGAATACCTCTCTTCTTCGGAGTTGGTTTAAGAATAGGCTCAGTAATTGGAGCAGGAGTTGGCTCAGGAGCTGGCTCAGGAGCTCGCTCAAGAGGTGCCCAATTATTTTCATTTGTCAACATATTATTCAATAGATTTTCAGCTTCATCCGGTGTTCTTTCCCTGAAAAGAGAACCAGCACAACTATCCAGGTAATCTCTGGAAGCATCGGTTAGTCCATTATAAAAGATATCAAGTATTTCAGGTTTCTTAAGAAGATGATCAGGCAAAGCATTAAGTAACTTGAGAAGCCTCCCCCAAGCTTGTGGGAGACTCTCTTCTTTAATTTGCATGAAGTTGTATCTTTCCCTCAAAGCAGCTTGTTTCTTATAAGCAGGGAAATATTTAGCAGAGAAGTAATAAATCATATCCTGGGGACTACGCACACAACCAGGATCAAGAGAATTAAACCATATCTTAGCATCACCCTTTAATGAGAACGAAAATATTTTGAGTATATAGAAGTAATGCGATCTCTCATCATTAGTGAACAGGGCAGCTATATCATTTAACTTAGTAAGATGTGCCACAACAGTTTCAGATTCATAGCCATAAAACGGATCAGATTCAACCAAAGTAATTATATCAGGATCAACAGAGAATTCATAATCCTTATCAGGAACACATATAGGTGAAGTAGCAAAAGCAGGGTCGGGTTTCATTTTATCTCTAAGTGATTCTTTGTTCCATTTAATTAATAACCTCTTAAGCTCATATCTATCTTTGCAAGCTAAAATAGCGACAGAAGATTCCACATCAAAAAGATAACCCTCAGGAATAGCAGGCATATTTTCATCATCACTATCATCATCGTATTCAGATTCAATAATTTCTTTTTGTCTAGCCCTAGCAATTTGTTCATCAAGAAATTCACCAAGGGGCACAGTAGTATCAGACATAGAAGCAGTTTCATCATAAGTATCATGCATAGAAGAAGTGGCATCATCAATAACATGCGACATATCAGAACGAATAGCAGAAGCAGGTGTAGGTGTCGCTAGCTTACTCATAATAGAAGGTGAATCAAGTGCAGAGCTAGATGGCAGTTCCTTACCTCCCCTCGTAGTTGAGGGATAGATCTTGGTTTTTGGATCTCTCAAGTTCTTCATAGTGTCCAACAGATATAAATCCCAAGTGACTCAAAGAATAGAGCTATGCTCCCCGGCAACGGCGCTAGAAATTAGTCTTGATAACCCACAAGTATAGGGGATCGCAATAGCTGTCGAGGGTAGAGTATTCAACCCAAATTTATTGATTCGACACAAGGGGAGCCAAAGAATATTGTCAAGTATTAGCAGCTGAGTTGTCAATTCAACCACACCTGGAAACTTCGTATCTGCAGCAAAGTGTTTAGTAGCAAAGTAATATGATAGTGGTGGTAGCGGCAACAAAAGTGAAGACAGCAAAAGTAATGTTTTTGATATTTTGTAGTGATTGTAACAGTAGCAGTGGAAAAGTAAATAAGCGTAAACCAGTATATGGAAAACTCGTAGGCACCGGATCAGTGATGGATAATTATGCCGGATGCGGTAACATCATGTAACAGTCATAACATAGGGTGACACAGAATTAGCTCCAATTCATCAATGTAATGTAGGCATGTATTCCATATATAGTCATACGTGCTTATGGAAAAGAACTTGCATGACATCTTTTGTCCTACCCTCCTGTGGCAGCGGGGTCCTATTGGAAACTTAGGGATATTAAGGCCTCCTTTTAATAGAGAACCGGAGCAAAGCATTAGCACATAGTGAATACATGAACTCCTCAAACTATGGTCATCACCGGGAGTGGTCCCGATTATTGTCACTTCGGGGTTGCCAGATCATAACACATAGTAGGTGACTATAGACTTGCAATATAGGATCAAGAACTCACATATATTCATGAAAACATAATAGGTTCAGATCTGAAATCATGGCACTCGGGCCCTAGTGACAAGCATTAAGCATAGCAAAGTCATAGCAACATCAATCTCAGAACATAGTGGATACTAGGGATCAAACCCTAACAAAACTAACTCGATTACAAAATAAATCTCATCCAACCCATCACCGTCCAGCAAGCCTACGATGGAATTACTCATGCACGGCGGTGAGTATCATGAAATTGGTGATGGAGGATGGTTGATGATGACGACGGCGACGAATCCCCCTCTCCGGAGCCCCGAACGGACTCCAGATCAGCCCTCCCGAGAGGTTTTAGGGCTTGGTGGCGGCTCCGTATCGTAAAATGCGATGATTTCTTCTCTCTTAGTTTTTTCTCTCCGAAAGCAAATATATATATAGTTGGAGTTGGCGTTGGAGGGTCTCCAGGGGCCCCCCTAGGGCGCGCCCCCCACCCTCGTGAGAAGGGTGTGGGCCCCCTAGTCTTCATCTTTGGCGAGGATTTTTTATTGTTTTTTCTAAAATGTTCCGTGGAGTTTCAGTTCATTCCGAGAGTATTTGTTTTCTGCACATAAAACAACACCATGGTAATTCTGCTGAAAACAGTGTCAGTCCAGGTTAGTTCCATTCAAATCATACAAGATAGAGTCCAAAACAATGGCAAAAGTGTTTGGAAAAGTAGATACGACAGAGACGTATCATACACACCTTTTGAGAGAGCCATACATAATTTTGAATTTGGTAGAATACTCTATGTGCTTCACTTATATCTTTTGACCTCTATAGTTTTACTCTAGTGCTTCACTTACATCTTTTGAGTTATATAATTTTGCTCTAGTGCTTCACTTATATCTTTTAGAGCACGGTGGTGGATTTGTTTTATAAAAACTATTGATCTCTCATGCTTCACTTAGATTATTTTGAGAGTCCTAATAGCATGGTAAATTGCTTAATAATAATATGATTGGTATTCAAGATTTGTAAAACTTTCTTTTGAGTGCGTTGAATACTAAGAAAAAAATTGATGCTTGATAATTGTTTTGAGATATGAGGATGGTGATATTAGAGTCATGCTAGTTGAGTAGTTGTGAATTTGAGAAATGCTTGTGTTAAAGTTTGTGATTCCTGTAGCATGCACGTATGGTGAACCGATATGTGATGAAGTTGGAGCATGATTTATTTATTGATTGTCTTCCTTATGAGTGGCGGTCGGGGACGAGCGATGGTCTTTTCCTACCAATCTATCCCCCTAGGAGCATGCGCGTAATACTTTGCTTTGATAACTTCTAGATTTTTGCAATAAGTATCTGAGTTCTTTATGACTAATGTTGAGTCCATGGATTATACACACTTTCCTTCCTTCCACCATTGCTAGCCTCTCTAATACCGCGCACTTTTTGCCGGTATCATACACCCACCAAATACCTTCCTCAGAACAGCCACCATACCAACCTATCATGACATTTCCATAGCCATTCCGAGATATATTGCCATGCAACTTTCCACCGTTCTGTTCATTATGACACGCTCCATCATTGTCATATTGCTAGCATGATCATGTAGTTGACATCGTATTTGTGGCAAAGCCACCGTTCATAATTCTTTCATACATGTCACTCTTGATTCATTGCATATCCCGGTACACCACCGGAGGCATTCATATAGAGTCATATTTTGTTCTAAGTATTGAGTTGTAAGAAAAATAAAAAGTGTGATGATCATCATTTTTAGAGCATTGTCCCAAGTGAGGAAAGGATGATGGAGACTATGATTCCCCCACAAGTCGGGATGAGACTCCGGACGAAAAAAAGAGGCCATAAAAAAAAGAGAAGGCCCAAATAAAAAATGAGAGAAAAAGAGAGAAGGGACAATGTTACTATCATTTTACCACACTTGTGCTTCAAAGTAGCACCATGATCTTCATGATAGAGAGTCTCTCATTATGTCAGTTTCATATACTAGTGGGAATTTTTCATTATAGAACTTGGCTTTTATATTCCAATGATGGGCTTCCTCAAAATTCCCTAGGTCTTCGTGAGCAAGCGAGTTGGATGCACACCCACTTAGTTTCTTTTGTTGAGCTTTCATATACTTATAGCTCTAGTACATCCGTTGCATGGAAATCCCTACTCACTCACATTGATATCTATTGATGGGCATCTCCATAGCTCGTTGATACGCCTAGTTGATGTGAGACTATCTTCCCCTCTTTTTGTCTTCTCCACAACCACCATCCTAATCCACATATAGTGATATATACATGGCTCACGCTCATGTATTGCGTGAAGATTGAAAAAGTTTTGAAAATGTCAAAAGTATGAAACAATTGCTTGGCTTGTCATCGGGGTTGTGCATGATTTAAATACTTTGTCTGGTAAAGATAGAGCATAGCCAGACTATATGATTTTGTAGTGATAGCTTTCTTTGGCCATGTTATTTTGAGAAGACATAATTGCTTTGTTAGTATGCTTGAAATATTATTATTTTTATGTCAATATGAACTTTTGTCTTGAATCTTTTGAATATGAATATTCATACCACAATTAAGAAGAATTACATTGAAATTATGCCAAGTAGCACTCCGCATCAAAAATTCTGTTTTTATCATTTACCTACTAGAGGACGAGCAGGAATTAAGCTTGGGGATGCTTGATACGTCTCCAACATATCTATAATTTTTGATTGCTCCATGCTATATTACCTACTGTTTTGGACTATATTGGGCTTTATTTTCCACTTTTATATTATTTTTGGGACTAACCTATTAACCGGAGGCCCAGCCCAGAATTGTTGTTTTTTGCCTATTTCAATGTTTCGGAGAAACAGAATATCAAACGGAATGAAACCTTCGGGAACACGATTTTCTCATCAGATAAGACCCAGAAGACTTGGACCCTCCATCACGAAAGCCACGAGGCGGTCACGAGGGTGGAGGGCGCGCCCCCTGCCTCGTGGGCCCCTCGAAGCTCCACCGACGTACTTCTTCCTCCTATATATACCTACGTACCCCCAAACGATCAGATACGGAGCCAAAAACCTAATTCCACCGCCGCAACTTTCTATATCCATGAGATCCCATCTTGGGGCCTGTTCCGGAGCTCCGCCGGAGGGGGCATCGATCACGGAGGGCTTCTACATCATCATCCAAGCCCCTCCGATGAAGTGTGAGTAGTTTACTTCAGACCTACGGGTCCATAGTTAGTACCTAGATGGCTTCTTCTCTCTTTTTGGATCTCAATACAATGTTCTCCCCCTCTCTCGTGGAGATCTATTCGATGTAATCTTCTTTTTGCGGTGTGTTTGTTGAGACCGATGAATTGTGGGTTTATGATCCAGTCTATCTATGAATAATATTTGAATCTTCTTTGAATTCTTTTATGTATGATTGGTTATCTTTGCAAGTCTCTTCGAATTATCAGTTTGGTTTGGCCTACTAGATTGGTTGTTCTTGCCATGGGAGAAGTGCTTAGCTTTGGGTTCGATCTTGCGGTGTCATTTCCCAGTGACAAAAGGGGAAGCAAGGCACGTATTGTATCGTTGCCATCGAGGATAACAAGATGGGGTTTTTATCATATTGCATGAAACTATCCCTCTACATCATGTCATCTTGCTTAAGGCGTTACTCTGTTTTTAACTTAATACTCTAGATGCATGCTGGATAGTGGTCGATGAGTGCAGTAATAGTAGTACATGCAGGCAGGAGTCGGTCTACTTGTCTCGGATGTGATGCCTATATACATGATCATACCTAGATATTCTCATAACTATGCTCAATTCTGTCAATTGCTCAACAGTAATTTGTTTACCCACCGTAGAATACTTATGCTCTTGAGAGAAGCCACTAGTGAAACCTATGGCCCCCAGGTTTCTTTCTCATCATATCAATCTCCATCACTTTATTATTGCTTTGCTTTTTACTTTGCCTTTTACTTTTCACTTTGCATCTCTATACCAAAAATACCAAAAATATTATTTATCATCTCTATCAGATCTTGCTTTCGTAAGTGAGCGTGAAGGGATTGACAACCCCTAAGCGTGTTGGTTGCGTTGAGTTATTGTTTTTGTGTAGGTACGAGGGACTTGCGCGTAGCCTCCTACTGGATTGATACCTTGGTTCTCAAAATCTGAGGGAAATACTTACGCTACTTTGCTGCATCATCCTCTCCTCTTCGGGGAAATCCAACATAGTGCTCAAGAGGTAGCAGTGGTGCACATCGCAATGACAGAGCAACATGTGCCGCTGGCCGCCCCTGGAACGGCAACAGGCGCCAGCACATGAGCCACCGGAGCCTTGAGAACGCGTTGGGGCAGAGAAGGCGCGTCAAGGTCGTGACCGTCATTGTTTTCGAAAAAAACATGGAGGGGATAATATCCCATGAGTTTCCATGAATATACTCGTTTCTTGGATGCATCGAGATTGTGGATTGTCAAAATCCTGAATTCTCATGTGAGTAATGAGATTCTATTGATTGTGATATGGTTGTAAAATATTTTTATATAAGAATAAAGAAATAATCAAATGCATACAATCTACATGATATTTTTTTACAAAAGGGAGTCTATGCACCACACGAAAAATGGAGAAGCAGTGTAAAAAAAGAAAAATTCCATTTCCATTGGGTGGGTTAGCACCTTCTCCAAAGAAAAAATCCTAGAAAGAGAAAACCATTACATCAATGCCTCCTGTTGGCCTCCATTTAAATAATGAGCTTAAGTGGTGCCTCTAGGTCTTTCTATATAGAAATCATTAGTTGCCAATCTGGCCCTCCAAATCCAAACTTTTTTGATTCTCACGACATATATTTGTCGCATAGTGTATTATCTCCTTTCATCTTCATTTGTCATGTGTCGGGTTGAATCATTTCATTTCCATTTACACGTGATGTGCTAAATCCTTTCATCTCTCTTTGTTGAGTGGCGCTTTGACTCCTTTCAGTGCACCGATACAAATTTCATGAGAATAAAGGTGAGGCATTAATTTGAGATATGACCTGAACATCGCCAAAAGCCTCTTTTGGAATACAGACAATATCATCTAGCTCCAACGTTGGACCACAAGAAAGTTAACATTTGACAATGGAATGGAAACAAAAACAGAATTTTTTAATGGAGTGTAATGAAAATAAAAATGGCAGAAACTACAGACATCCATGGCCTGGACCACAAGAACTCCACTCTTCTATCCCTGTATTTCTTTCTCTCTGCTTTGTAAACGACATATTTCTTTCTTTGTTGAATACATAGGCCTGACACCTCATAATAAGGATCAAAGCATAAGCAATCATTTGGTTCGAATTTGTGTGTTACTCACTTACTCTCGCCCTTAGCTAGGGTGCATCCGGTACTCCCTAGTCTGAAACACCCTTGAACTTATTTGCTTGAAGTGTTTTTCTTCAGATAAAATGCCCTTGTCATATTAATTTTCCACAAAGTGATAAGTGGAGAAAGACTTCCACTCCTTGAGTTTAGGCCTTCACATTTTCACGTTGCCATGCAAAAGTAGGTAGGAATCTGACGACTGAGACATGAACGCTCTCTCTGTTCCCGGTCAAAAGAAGCAGGAGCAGGAGCAAAGCAGGAGCCTCTCCTTTTTGTAATTCAAGACCATAAGAGCATCTTCAGCCGTTGACCCCTTAGGGGGCGCTAAAAATCACCCCCTGGGGTGCACCGGCGATAAACCACACGCTGGGGGCGTGATGCCCCAGTCACGGCGCCCACGTTTTTTTGAAAATATAAATTACGGCACAAACACGGCGCAAATTTAACCAAATTTCGGCGAGTTCGTTCATATTTAAAATATTTTACAAAAAGGAAAAAAAAAAGCTACTAGGTTGCTCCACGCCGTCTCCCTCGCCGCTCCTTGCCGCCCGCCGCCCTTGCAGATCTACATGCCGAGGAGGCTGTAGAACCGCGTGTAGTGGCCGCCGTCATCATCATCGTCGTCGCCGCCTCCGCTACGGCCGCCGTCCCTGCTGCAACCCTCCCCCGGTTGACGTGGCGGGTTGAACGGTCCGGGGGCGTCCTCGTCGTCGTCGCTGTCGAGGATCACGACGCCGTGCTTGTCCTCGCGCCCACGTTTGCGGGCGGCTATCTCCTCCAGGGCCCGGCGCTGCCGGACCATCTCGTCGCGGAGGTAGTCGTCCCGCGCCCACTGCATGGCGTCCTCGTCGGAGATGCCGCGCCAGGCTATCTCCTCGTACTCTGCGGGGAGGCCGGGCTTCGGTTTGGGTGCGACGAGGACGAGGCGGCCAGAGGCGGGGGTGGAGTCGCCGATGCGGACGCCGGAGCTGCGGGTGCGCCGGCTGACAGACGTGTCCTAGGGCTCCGGCTTGACGGGCGGAGGCAGGGAGAGCCGGTCGACCGACCTGGCGACGAGGAGGACGCCCCGGGGTCCATGCGCCTCGGGTCCACGAGCTCTCACGGCGGCGAGAGAAGGACGGGGGGAGGGGTACTCCAGCCTCGGCGTGTTGCCGCCCTCGATGTACTCGAGGACGGCCTGCGCGTGCGGCCGGGCACGCCCCACCATCGGCGCCGCCCCTCGGAGTTGAGCCTGCCGAGGGAACGACGCTATTGGTGGCCTCGAGCTGCTCGGCGTGGCGGTGGCGGAAGTATGGCTCCCAGAGCGGGCTGTCGGGGACGTAGCGTGGCCCCTCCCTCGCCGCCGCGGCAGGGAGGCGCGGATTCGCGCGATCCCGCATGTCGCGCCGCCCCGGTCGGCGGCGGTGGCACCGGGACCCCGCCGGCGCTAATTCTCCACGCCCCGGGTACCCGCATGTCCGGCGGGACCAGATACTCGGCCTCAAAAAGGATCCCACTTTCGTCCTCGTGAAGGTGGCGGCGGCCGAAGCCGTTCGCCGCCGCGCCGTCGCCTGGGAAGCGTTCGGCCATTCTTTGAGCTGGAGAGGGCAAGAGGAGAGGGAGGAAGGGGGAGAAAGGTGGTGTCGGTGGTGGAGACTCTGTGCGTGCCACCGGCGCGCTTGGGGTCGGCTTTATATAGGCAGAGGCGCCGCGCATACGTGTGGCCGCCGCGTTACGCGTGGCATGCGAGGGGACGCGCGTCGTCTCATTTTCACTGCGCCGCCGGTGAGGCATCAATGGCGGAGGCTGACCGGCGCGGCAGCTTTAGCATTGATTCGCCACGGGAAACGAGGCGATGAGGACGACGAAGCAGCGAGAAGCGAGACTAGTCGTTGGCAAGGAGGGCCCACGACTCTTTCGCGCCAAAAACGATTCGCCCGGCGTCCCCGAGCGCCCCCCAGCACGCCGGGGTCGGGTTGGGTCCGCCGGCGCCAATTTCGCCCGAGCCGATGAAAATTGAGCCTTTGGGGGCACGACTGGGCCGATTTTTTGGCGTCGGCAACCGAAAAGTCACCTGGTGGGCCTTGTTGGGGACGCGGCTGGAGATACTCTAACATTTGTGTCCAACATTAAACATTTGGTGAGAAAAGAACAAAAGCAAAAAACAGCAACACCACCCGTGGTTTTCCTCACCTCTCATGGAAGAGACCATGGGCCGCGGCACAAGCAGACACGCACATTGACATCGCCAGATCAAATGGCGTAGCTGCAGAAATTAAGGAGTAGAAGCAGCGCATGCACACAAGCACGGGGAGAGCGCCTTTGACCTCTGGAATCTGGACCGCGAGACTTCCACTCCTTCCCTTGACCCCTCTACCCCTATAAATAGACGCCCTTCCTCCAGCCCTTCTCACCACTCCTCTGAATACGGATTGTTTTTAGACGAGGAGCAAAGCAGTAACATCAGTTGTGTCCTTAGACGAGGAAGCTAATAGAGGTTTTGGCTGTGCGGTTTGTGCTGATTTGTTTTTAATCAGTATTTTTCTTGATGGCGTTTGCTTTTCCAGGTGGGAAGAAGTTCGGAGAACATGGCCACGATGGGTGGGGACCGAAGGCAGATGATGGAGGATGCGGCGGAGGACAAGTTTCCCGAAGGGTTACGCGTCCTCGTCGTGGACGACGACCGCGTCTGCCTCATGGTACTTGAAGCCCTGTTGCGCCGCTGTAAATACCAACGTGAGTCTCTTGATCCCTCCACTTCGCCATAGTCCATTAGAATCGGGGCCTTGTGATCTATTTGTTTCTCTGCGAATAATGCTTGCCGCTATGCAGCAACGACGGTGATGGATGGAAAGACGGCGCTCAGGATGCTCATGGCGGGGAAGCAGCAGTTCGACCTGGTCATTACCGATGTGCGCATGCCGGACATGGACGGCTTCAAGCTCCTCGAGCTCATCCGCCTCGCGATGGATCTGCCCGTCATCAGTACTCTCACTGCTCTCAATCCAAAGTCCAATTTTTGAGTTTTCTATCCATGAGCACTGACAATTGTTTTTAAGAACGTACTTTTACTCCTCAATCTTGTTGATACCTTGAGAGGATATTAATTTCTTTGGGCAGCGGGTGAGATCCTATATATTTAGGACGATTTTATGAAACCACATACACATGCACAAAACCCGCACTCTATTTCAAACCTGGAAGAGTTCTAAAGAACGGGATCCCCACTGAGTCCGAACCAACGGGGTCCCATCTAACCGTTCACTCGTCCGATCGGATGGCGAGTGGGATAGGAGAGCGGAGGTGGAGCGGCACATTAGTTAGTAGGGGACGTAGTGTCGGTTTCTAGCCCAAACCAATGGGATCCTATCAAACCATCCGTCTGATCGGATGGCGACTGGGGTAGGAGAGCGGAGGTGGAGCGACACATGAGCTAGTAGGGGGCGCATTGTCAGTTTCTAGCCCAAAACAATGAGATCCTATCTAACCATCCATCCATCAGATCGGATGGATGGTGGGGATGGAGAACAAACATGGATAGCACGTGATATGAGATCCCAATTGTTGTTTTTAATAATTGGGCTGATAGTGTTTAGTAGGCTAGAGACATGGTCACTTCAATGGCTAATTTGGCCTAGTGAGAGTCTCTGTCACTCTAATGTAAAATAGATTCCACATCCACGCGTTCGATGGGCGTATTTATGGTCTATCTAGAATTTAATTTTATAAATGAGTACTTTGGCTTAGTGAGACTCTCTATCACTCCTACGTAATGTAGACCCCACTATCCACATGTTCGATGGTTTTATTTATGGACAACTAGAATTTAATTTTATATCATCTCAATTAATTGTACAATCCTATCAATAAGAATGAAAACTTTAATCTATTCATAGTTCATGAAATGACCAAGTTATATTTATTTGTTTTCAAAGCTAATATTAAAATTCGCGTTCTAACAATCACACAAGGTATACGATTGCGCCACACCTGTTTGCTAGGGTTGCAGGAATACTACAATTAAGAAATACCTATGTTGTACTCTCTCCATTCCACAATATAGTGCTTTCTCTATCCACGTGCTTCAACTTTGACCGTAAATTTAACTATCAAGATCGATTGCGGCGGGAGCAAAAATTATATCAGTCAATTCGTATTCGAAAGAAGTTTTCAATTATATAATTTTTTCTCCCGCCGCAGTTGGTCTCGTTGGTTAAATTTATGGTCAAAATTGGACCTCGGGAAGCGCGGGCGCACTATATTTTGGAATGGAGGGAGTATTGATATTTTTTTGCGAATTGTATTGATATTATTAAGATTACTACTCATCTTCATTATCCTTAAAGTTGTTACTCCTTATGACAATTTACTCTCAAGAATAGCATGTAAAGTAGGAATGCCCCTTTTAAGTACATACATGAGTAGGTTAACCATGGGTAATACCTACAATACTGCATATTTGTTGACTTTGAATAAGCACACCAATTTGTAGTCAAATTACTTTCACTGAAAGTGCAGCCACAAATACTTATTTTCCTGAATCTCTACTATTATTGCACAAAATTCACCCAAGATAATTCTTGCCCAATCTCTACCTCGCCCACAGCTGCATGCAATTAATTAGCTATATAGTTAATTACGCATGTCAATTGTCCAGACATTAATTTATGGAAACTATCACCGAGCATTGGACGAGAGGACCACGTTAATTATGGAGAGTATCATTCTTTGGACGAGAGTATCACGTTAATTATGAAACGTATCATCGAGCACTGGACGGTAGGACCACATTAAGCATGGACATTATCATGTAGAATATGTATGTCCCCGTGGCAAGCACAAACAATTAGCTATCCGTAATAAAAAGCTATTGACAATGGTGGTTAACGTTTACAAACTAATATGAGTGTGATCACTTAAAATGCTTAGAGCGTTACGTGGGCCGATAGATGTTACCTAGTATGCTAGAGAAACTTGGCTGACTGCCAATAATAATACTTGATCTTCAGGTTCACCAATAGTTAGACATGATGATGTGATTTCCTTGTGTGGAACATGTTGTGATATGGCTTAGTCATTGTGTTACCGTTATTGTTTTAACCTTTGTTTTCGTATCTTCCTATTGAATGTGTGTAATTTTTCCCATTTAGTTTGCATTGAAGAAGAATTATAAAACTGAACATTGAAATGCTTTTCTGTCTATATGCACTTTGACCAAAACATATGTCCACTTCATAGATTTTTGTGAATTTCTGAATTCTAAATCTAAGTCATTGGTCCTATGGCATGCAGTGATATCCGTTGATTGCGACAAGAAGGTTGTGATGAAGGGGATAGATCATGGCGCGTCCGACTTTATGGTGAAGCCAGTGCGTACCCATGAGCTCAAAAACATATGGCAACATGTTCAAAGGTGGAGAAATCCCAAAGCAATAAGCCACATCAGCGATCATGACAATGATGTCCAGAGAGTTCAACCAGCGACTACTGACAAGAGTAAGTACTCGGGGAATAAGAGAAATGTTGGAGATGATTCTAGCGAGAACAATGAGGGCACGCATATATCCGCCATCCACAGAAAGCCCAGGATGACATGGAAAATTGCGCTGCATAACAAGTTTCTAGAAGCTATCAACCAGATCGGCCTTGATAGTAAGAATTCACATCTTGTGCCTCATTCATCGACAATGCTGGGGGCTGCTCGATATTTTCATTATAATTTTTATTACATAATTGTAGGGCTGTTCCAAAAAAGGTATTGGAGCTGATGAATGTGGATCACCTCCGTAGAGAGAATATTGCGAGTCATCTACAGGTTTATTTGCAACCTTTATGCTTAATTTCTATGTTTTTGTTACTATTATTCATAGTCTAACATTTTTTTCATATATAAGTGAAAGCTTTTATTTTCTGGGGAACATATCAGTCAAAGCTCTAGTAATGGAACTACCATGATGTGTAATTCTAATTAAGTGTGTCCCTTAAAATGCGAGGCTTATCTCATATAATGCATGCCCCACATTTTTAGGAGTTTTTTTCCCATGCAACATCTTCAGTTCTTATTGTACTCGCATGTTTACGTTATTTTTTTCGATGATCATCCATCTTATACCTTGTTATTTTGTCTATCTTTTTATTTCAGAAGTATAGATTGCACTTAAAAAGAGTTAAGTCAAATCCCTCTAGTGATGCATATGAAAGATGGAACTCATCGTACAACATGAACAACAAGGGCAATTTCATGCATAATCACGAAACATGGAAGATGGAGTGTGTCCTCTGGCGACACTGCCTCTTGGAGTACAAACAAGTATGGTTCAACGGGTCACTTGGCTCTGCCGATGAACATCCAAAGCAACTTCTACACAGGGTCATACCTCCATGGTCGTAGAATGCCAAAGTATGTTGCGAAACTACCGTCAGATGCGAGAAGATTCACAGGTTTTGCTGACCCTCCCGTCAGCCTATACGACAACATACCCAATGAGATAATGTCAGATGAATTTCCATCATTCAATTATAGTAATTCCTATGCTGACATCATGCATGTCAAGATAATGGAGATAAGCAAAGGCAAAACCCCTTCCAATCTTCAAAGTTCATTTGCAAACACAACAGTTGGTGGCGGGAGGTCTCTTGTTGCATCACAGGTGAACTTCCCACATAGCAACCAACTAGAGAGATATGCAATGTCATCTGGCCGGCTGCCTCTGCAAAATGAAAAGGCACCATTCATAAGCAACACCACATCAGTGGGAGGCTTCACTGAGCAAATGGCACCATTCAACATGGCAAGCAACATAAGCTCAGTAGGAACGATGTTGAATGGTAGCTCTACACTTGATGCAAGTAGAACTTCAACTAATGATACTCATCTGGTCAACAGTGAAAGAACTACTTTGATGCTTCACACCCTTCAGACAGATGATTTCGTCTCATTGACTCAGCTACATGATGGTGGGGATGGAGCTAGCATTGTTCCTATGCAAGAAGGCACACTTAATCAGCAACCTCTTAATGATCATTTGAATGAAATCAGTGCCTTCTCAATGGATGATATATTTTCCAACATGCATGTGGAAGTAAGAACTTTTCTCATTTGTACGAATCTATGTGCTCCATATGAATTGTTGAGTTGGACATGTGTACTTAAATAACACTTTTCTCTCAATGTAGGATTTCACTGGAGCTGATGCTATCGTGGAAGAAGCATGATAGTTCTATAAGCTAAGCCGCCCAATGTGTGAGATGGTTGATCAAGAGTATCATGCTCGAGGGGCCTCTTTAAGGCAATAGAGTGCTTTGACAAGTTTGCAAACATAGTGATATGTGTATCCATTTTCATATACCAGTGGTTCTTTGAGATACACTTTGTCTTGCATAACATTGAGAATTGACATGTTCCGCACAACAAGCATAAACACCACCCTTTGGAGAATGTTGTGCCTAATACAAGTCTTATGGTGGAAGCTTTTATAATAGGTTAGCATCCTGATAATCAAAACATTAGTGTTTCTTGAAGCCTATGGTAACAAGGCACACTTTATACCTGGGATAAACTTGTTTCTGGCCCATCATGTTTTTACCTCGAGGTGGAGTACTAAGTGCCATGTGTTACTCTTCATTAGAGCCGTATATTCTTCATCCATAGCTTTTCTTCATTTTTTTCACTAGAAGCCACAACTAAAGACAACTAAAGATGAACCTCATTTAGTACCATCCATAGAGCGAAGAATTGCATGATGTGCTCAACGGAGACATTGGTGGTGGTGGTGGTGGTGGCAGTGGGAGGGGTGTGATCTTGAGAATCCAAGCGTTGTGCTTTAGGGACTCCCTCACCTTCCAATTCTTTCTCTTGGAAGCTTCATAGATGAGTGGGGCAATATCTTTAGGCTTTCGCCCAAGAAGCCAAGGAGAGTCCCAAAAGTGGGTCCTCACACCATTACTAACGGTGATGGTGGTGGAAGCATAGAAAAAGTTGAGGTCCTCCCCATTGCATGGGTTTCCTATTCCCACCCACATCTTGGTGGGATCCTTCCATTCATACCACGACCATCGCAACCGGAGAGCCCTCGTAAACTTGTCTGTGTTGAGGACCCCAAGACCTCCGTACTCAAGTGGCTGGCAAACATACTCCCAATTCCCCTTGCATTTGGCCCCCGTTGTCTTGTCCGAACCGGGCCAAAGGAAATCTCTCTCGAGCTTGTTGGCGTTGTGAAGTATGTGGTGGGATGACCAACGGGGTGGTGGGGTAGACCACTTGGGATATGATCACGGACATGACAAGAGCCGTACATCCACTGGTGGTGATGTTTTGGCCATCATACTTTGATAACTTTCTTGCAACTTTGTCCACGAGAAATTGGAGATCCATCAACTTTAGCTTCCAAACCGAGAATTTTTTTTGGTAAGCTGGAATTGGAATCCGTCATGGAAAAGTTGGGCCGAACAATTTCACCATATATCTTCGTCCCTTCTCGCGCGGCAGTCATTGCAAAATTCTTTTCGCCAACTTGTCGTCGATTGTTCCCACCACCCACCGTGCTACTTTTGCCTTCTGACTCGCCCCGTCGCTCGTTCCCCTTCCCGATGGCACCCATCACCGCCCCCGTCCCCGCCGCGCTTAGTTTCTACCCCACCTAGAGGCCACGATGGCTGCGTCTAAGAGCTTACTAACGAGGATGGCCTCGACCTGCGCCCTGGAGACTGCGCACAGGACGCACATCTTCAAGATTGATGGGTACAACCTGAACAGGGCTTCTGCATCGGTAAGTCCATTGAGTCTGCTACCTTCGTCGGCGGCTACGACTGGTGCGTCCGCTTCTACCTGGACGATCATACGGAGGATAACAAACACTGTGTGGCCGTCGGCATCGTGCTCAAGACCAAAGTCACGGAGGTGAGGGTACTCTACGATATGTGGCGGGTCGACCGACAAGGCCACAGGGTCTCAACCACCATGGTTTTCTTTTTGATCGGAAAAAGACCAATCACTTTGCAACTTATCTTCTTAAATGCTAACCCATGAGGTCTGCGGTTTTCTTAGTCACATTGCAAAGTTGGTACATAACTCTGATTGAATTAGAAGAGTCGGATATGAATCAAATCAAGATCACAAGAAGAGGGGGGATGACTTTACTGAATATGTGGAGCTGCGCCGCCGCCGCCCACATCCGAGTTCCCACCTCGCTGCTCCTATAGAATGGCCGCCTCATTTTGCACCACTCTATGCGTTCCTTTCCGCCGAAAGAAAGGGGATAACCGAAGCAGACCTAACGGAGAATGCCGTTAGCTGACAGAACTGAAAACTGACAAAACTGAAAACGGCACCTAACACTGAACACAAAATTGTTAATTGAATTTGACACCTACGACTTCAGACACTAGACTGACAGATGAACAGGACCAAAGTCAAAAGAATGGCTAAATAAGGATACAACCAAAGAAGTAAAACAATACCGATGGAAAAGTCAAATCTCACAAACTTTGATCAAGTTTGTGGAGAAAAATATTTACATCTAGAATGTCAAACATATATCATTAGAATTATCATAAGACGTAGTTTCATAATTCATATATTTGGTATTGTGGACATAAATAGTTTTCTTCATAAACTTGGTCAAAGTTTGAGTTTTCAAAAAATCTATATGCACTACATTAAGGAACGGAGGGAGTACTAGTGACAGGAGATAATCCCATTTCTTTTAAGAAAAAAAAGAAAGATGATGAATGCTAGTGGCAGAAATGTGGTTACTTCTTTAAAACTTCTTACTGAAGACCCACACCAAACAACTCCGAACAATAATGAAAAAATGCAAAACACTGAAAACCGGTCAAAAAAAAAACTTCCATCAAACACAATGATCTGAGGAGTTGGATCTTACCGACATAACTGAATTTGACAGTATACTGAATACTGAATTTCAAATAATTGAAAAGTTACTCCCAGCATTGAAAAAATGGTCGATCCAAAATACTGATAAAGACTAAACGCAAAGCCTCCATGTTAAAGCTGAACACTAACCAAATAGACTAGCATTTGAAAGGTTTTCATGCCCCATATTAAATTGTTCTTGACAGTGCCATACATAACCAAACAAAAGATACCTATAAAAGAGAGAAGACACATAGTTCGTCCATCCCGCGGAGCGACATAGATAGATGACATCAGTAAGACATAGATAACAACGACAAAAACTAGAGCATTAACACTTATGGTAATCTTAAATCAGGTTGACGACAACCATCATTTCTAGATTGTCCAATGCACTATTCCTAACAGTGATTAGCACCACTCGGCCAACCTATTTTAGTTCGTTCTCCTCCGTGAATTCCTCCCAGCCATCCTTGCTGAATGCTATACGACCATCTGGAAAAAAGGAAGTGAGGAAATAAATATGAAGGCTAAAGAAGTGAAATGAGAAAATATAGATAGTCTAAAAACTGAATGAATGCTAAACTAGCAAACTAACCTACCACTGAAGAAATGAGTACCAGGAGAAAGCTACAGATTACTCACAAAAAAGAGAGGAGAAAGCTACAAATGACTGAACCTGAATAAGACTGAAAATGTCACTGAACCTAATCATGAAATACATAAATCAATAACCGGAGAAAACTTAAGGACATATATATTGAAGAAACCTGGTAGACTGAGGAATGACACTAAAAAAATGCCTACCACCAAAACAAACTGAGAAATAAATATCTAAACTAAAGAAAACTCTGAAAAACTGAAAGAAACCTACAATGAAGATGATTGAAACTGAAAACTAAAAACTGAAACACTGACCAGTCATCTTTAATCTATCTATCTATCTATCTATCTATCTATCTATCTATCTATCTTCTATACCTATACTAATTACAGACTCCCAAGTAATTATCACGTTAATTAGAAATTAGGAACCGTTCATCTGATGGGATCAAGTTATTACGGTCTAGATCTTCTTAAAAAATCTCATGTTAATTAGAAATTAGAAGCCGTCATCTGATGGACCCAGTTATTACGGGGTTTAGATCTTGCGCAAGAATATCCATCCTAGAAAATCCCACGTTCATGAAAAATAGGAGCAGTACATCTCATGGAATTATCTCTGCTAATCCCAAGCGCACGCCTCCTCTATGCATCTCGCGCACGCCTCCTCTCCACCTCACGTAGAATCTCACTTGCAGGGCATCTCTCCGCCATGGATGATCTGTATTGGCCATCTCCTCCGTCTGCTGCCGTCGTCAACCCATCCCCTCGCTCTAATCAGTCTTCTTACCGGCGTCAACGATGCCACAGGTCAGCACGGCCTCTTGCCTTCTTTCTCCATCATCTCCCTCGCTACCCACGTTCTTGGAAAAGTCGCCTCTTTCTGTGATCGACGCCGGCCTGCTGCAACAGGACTCTCCTCATCTCCTTTGACACCGCCTTCTGTTTCTCCTCCGGTTGTCTCTCTCCTCCCAAGATTTCTCTTCAATTACAAAAGACATCAATACCTTTCTCCATGATCTCTGTAATGGATTCAGTTCAAATCCATTGCTGAAGAAACTTTCGTTCCAGTCATGATATCATCGATCCATGGCAGACAGATGCCCTGCACGTGAGAAATTGTGATCTCATGGAGGTGCAGCGGAGACGTGCGCTGATTGTTGGCGCCGCCTCGCGCAGCGCCGCTCTTCTTCTACCTTGGTGCTGCCTCTCACAGCTCTCTCTCTCTCTCTTTCTCTGATCGTTTCTCTCTATCTTCTTCTCACAAGAACACAAGAACACACACACACACGCAACCATGGAGAAGACGAACTGGTGCTTTGCCGAGAGGCTCTCCTCCTTGGTGGAACAAGAGACTACATTGTGTATTTTTTTAGCCCACACGGCCTTTACTCATCTGATTCACTCAAAGCAACATATATATACACACAGGAGAATGACCTCACACACGCACTACCCCGGCTGCCCATGCCTGGCCACTAACAGCACAAATCCACGCATGCACGGGCCAGCCGCCACACTCGGCTGCTAACCCACTAACCCATGCGCTAACTAATTCCTAAACTCTCTCCATGATCCATACGGCTCGGCCACCACCTGTGACCACTCCAACTAACATGCATGCACAAACTACTTACCAACCATTCTATCGGCTAGGAGCCTAGGACCCAACAAACCGAATGACCTGCCGGTTCACCCGACTCAACTTGATGCAGTCCATCACGCTCCAGTCTTCGTCACGTCTTGCCGCTTCTCGTTACCTTGCGGTACCTCACATCATCATGAGCATCTCGCCATGCTCGCCGCATCACACGGCCGCCTGGCATCTCGCCTCCTTCGTGCAGAATCAAAGCTTCACCGGCCTACATCACCCTACTACCGTCTAAACTACATGCACATAGTAAAACTAAATACACGCATACATAAATCAAAATTAAACCTAACATTTTTTCCCGTAATCTTGATTCTCCAATCTCTAATGCGGATCACCCGCCTCCACTTGCAGCATGTAGCAATTTCTCCTTTCCGAGGACGACGCCATCGTAGCGCCGGACCACCCCGTGCACTATCTTGTCGTGGTTGACGCCGTCGCAGCGCCGGACACCACCATGCACCATCTTGTTGTGGTCGACGCCGTCGCAGCGACCATCACAACATCGCCTTCCGCACGCAGCGGCCACCTCATGACGTGGACGACACCTTCGCAACGCCGATCATCACGCCGTCTTGCCATGGACGACGCCATCGCGGCACCGACTACCACGACCTCCAGCCACATGCAGCTGCAATCTCTTGATGTGGGCGACGCCTTCACGGCACCGATCGCCACACCGTCTTCTCCTCATAATGGCCTCGCGTCGTTGAAGCCACCAGCAGCGTCGCGCCACCAACGGCCTCCTCCTTGCACCGCCGGCCTCCATCTCGCATGGAATCCACCATGTCGTCGCCGCCGCAGCCAAGCCGGCCACCATAGCCGGCAGCACCGTCGTCGCCGTCACGAATCAACAAGGCTCTGATGCCAATTGTTGGCGCCACCTCGCGCACGCACTACCCCGGCTCCCATGCCTGGCCACTAACAGCACAAACCCACGCATGCACGGGCCAGCCGCCACACTCGGCTGCTAACCCACTAACCCATGCACTAACTAATTCATAAACTCTCTCCATGATCCATACGGCTCGGCCACCACTTGTGACCACTCCAACTACATGCATGCACAAACTACTTACCAACCATTCTATCGGCTAGGACCCAACAAACCGAACGACCTGCCGGTTCACCCGACTCAACTTGATGCAGTCCATGACGCTCCAGTCTTCGTCATGTCTTGCCGCTTCTCGCGACCTTGCCGTACCTCACACTCACAGCATCATGAGCATCTCGCCATGCTCGCCACATCACACGGCCGCCTAGCATCTCGCCTCCTTCATGCAGAACGAAAGCTTCACCGGCCTACATCACCCTACTACCGTCTAAACTACATGCACATAGTAAAACTAAATACGCGCATATCAAGATTAAACCTAACATTTTCCCCTGCAATCTTGATTCTCTAATCTCCGATGCGGATCACCCGCCTCCGCTTGCAGCATGTCACTAGTATAAAAAGGGTTAAATGTGAAGCACATTACTGCCGGTTTGAATTTGAGCCGGCACTAATGTGACCATTAGTGCCGGTTCCAATGGCTAGGCGGGCGGGCATCATTAGTACGTTCGTGGGTAACCTTTAGTACCGGTTCATGCCACGAACCGGTACTAATGAGGCTGTGTCAGGCTATGGTCAGTCTGGGGCCCCCACGAAGACCTTTAGTACCGGTTCATGCCATGAACCGGTACTAGAGTTTTTGGTAAGCTGATTTTTAGTCCCACCTCGCCAAGAGAGAGGCAGTATGAGCGGTTTATAAGCCATGAGTGCACAGACAATGACGAAGAGTTGCAATGCTCACCTACATGTTGATTAGCTTCAAGCCTTGCGGAATAGCATAGATTGCACTGAGCTATGTGCAGTGCAGTCTACACTATTGCGAATGGCTTGAAGCAAATTAACCAGCATTGCACCTCATTTTTATTTTTAATAACTTATTTGAACTCCGGACTTCTTTTGTGTTCAGTATGCAGCATTCAAAGCGACGTCATCAATTTTCAATATGTTCTGACATCATTTGTTGTTTTTCGGTCATTTACCTAATTGTTTAGAGAGTTAAATGACCGTGAAATTGAAAATCACTACAAAATGAATCCTGAAAATGTTGAAACTTGGCATGGTATCATCATATCACCCGCATAGCATGCGCGAAAGAGTAGAGAGGGTCACTGCAAAAACTGGACGCATTTCGTGTACAAACTGGACATACTCTTTCGGAGTATCAGGATTTCGGACGAGAACTCATCTGTTACATGGCCACTTCAATGTTTTTTAAACTTATTTGAACTCCGGACTTCTTTTGTGTTCAGTATGCAGTATTCAAAGCGACGTCATCAATTTCCAACATGTTCTGACATCATTTGTTGTTTTTCGGTCATTTACCTAATTGTCCAGTATGCAGCATTCAATTTCCAGAAGAAAATAAATAGAATAAAAGAAATAATGTAGAAAATAAAAAACTATACAAAAAAATTACTCAAAAATAAATAGAAGAAAATAAATAATGCAGAAAAAAAAACTATATAAAAAACTACTCAAAAATAAATAGAAGAAAATAAATAATGCAGAAAAGAAAAAACTATATAAAAAATTTGTTAGCGTGCTGCCCAGTGGGCCTGCCAGACCTAGGGTGTGCAAATGCAGGCCCAGAAGGGCCAGCAGGCTCACAGGGCAGCGCGCCCTAATTAATTAGGCCCAGAAGCCTGCTATATAGAGGAGTTCGAAGAGGTAGCCGCGGCTGGGTTTATAAAACAGTGCGGCTGCCCTTCGCCCGGCGAGGTGAGACTAAACTTTGGGGTGGCAGCGCGAGGCCTTTAGTACCGGTTGATGGCTCCAACCGGTACTAAAGACCACCCTTTAGTACCGGTTGGAACCACCAACCGGTACTAAAGGCCTGCTCTTCCCGCCTCTTGGCCTGGTCAAAGTTGGCCTTTAGTACCGGTTGGTGGCTTCAACCGGTACTAAAGGCCTCTCCTATATATACAACACTTACAAAAATTCAGTTAGATCTCCCCATTTCTTTCGTCTCCAACCTCTCGCGCGCCGCTCGAACCCGTCCTCGCCGCCCGTCGTCCGTCGTCGTCGTCGCTGTCCCCGCCGCCGCCCGTCGTCGTCGCCGTCTCGCGCCGGCGCCCCAAACGCCGCGCGCCGCCGTCCGTCGATGTTCCGCCGCGGTCCCGTACGTCTCTCGCTCTCGCGTATACCCACCGCGCCGCCGTCCGTCGTCGTCGCACCCGGCCCGTATGGCGACGTCCCCGCCCGTACGTACGCCGCCGCCCCCGCCCCGTACGCCGGCGCCCCCGCTCGTACGTATGGGGCGGCGGCATACGGGGCCGCACACATACACACATACATACACATGCATATATACGTACACACTACACACACACACATACACACACACACATACACACACACATTTTTTTTTACTTATTTTCTGTTTTTTAGAAAAGTTAATTAGATGATCGAATGTTTGATTAATGTCGAATATTAGATGAATTAGCTAGATAGAAAATTGTCGAATTAGAGATTTGAACTAGTTGAATAATTAATATAACTAGTTTATTTTTAGTAAGAAAATTATCGAACTAGTTTATTTAGGTATATGAGATTCGAACTAGTTCGATAATTAATATAACTAGTTTATTTTTAGTAAGAAAATTGTCGAACTAGTTTATTTAGGTATATGAGATTTGAACTAGTTCAATAATTAATATAACTAGTTTATTTAGGTATATGAGATATGAACTAGTTCAATAATTAATATAACTAGTTTATTTTTAGTAAGAAAAATTAGGTATCTGAGATTTGATGATCTAATTAAAATATTATTTGTTAATGAGTTTTTCTGTTTATTTAATTTTTTATATATTTTGAGTTTATATAAATGTTAGATTAATGTCGAATGTTAGATGAATTAGATAGAAAAGCTAAATATATAGTAATGTCAATTGTTAGAGATGAATATAGTTAGATATATTAATGTCAAATGTTAGATGAATATATATTTGGCTAGATATTAATTAAAGTTAGATAGTAATAGGTGTTTAATGTTTCACATATATGAACATAGGAAATGTCATCTGACGACGAAAAAGATTTCATTATGTGCGAACACTGTGAAGACCAGCGCGGCCTGTGCGACAGAAATTTCCTTGTTGATGGTAGGCGCTTCAGCATCAAGCTGGATGAGACATTCGAAGTTGATACAGTAAGTCATTTTGTCAATTATTATTTGAATGCAAAACTTATACTTCATTTGTTTCAACTTATAATTTTAAATTTTCACTATTCTACTAGTGCATCCCCTGCCATGCAAGAATTTTTGTCTTGGATAAGATAGGTTTTAGTGCTATAGATGATATGGAGGTAAAGAGAGTTTACTTGAAGACGGAGCATGGGTATACTTTCAACGTCAAATTATATAATGAAGACACATACACCCATTTTGAATGCAAAACTTGGCAAGCACTATGCAAGGCTTATGCATTTGAGCCTGGTATGGTTGTCATCTTTGATATTCGTCCGGAAGATGATATTGAAGGTAATATAGACATCTGGGTCAATGTGCAAACGCCTCCAGTTCTACCATTATGTGAGTTTTTCTCAACCATGCATGCATATGTTTATGTCTTTGATACAGTTTATTCAAAAATAGTTGACAACTAATTTGTATTGTCAGCTTATTTTGGTTCAAGCAAACATGTCCGGCGCTTGGTAGACAGGACCTACTACTGCCCCGGGGCTCAACTAAACTGCGAGGAGATAAGTCATTATGTTTCATAGCTTGAGGATCTTAATACTGTCAAGACAAAAAAAATTCTGAACTTAGAAATGTTAGTACTCAAAACGTGCGACCAATGGTGATCATATTGAACTACGGTCACATCCATAATCGAAAGATGGTAAGATTTTAACTATTTGTCCTTAATTAGTGTATCTTTTGCATACATTATTTTTGAAGCTAAACTTTCATTGCTTAGTATATTAATTACTATACGATGTTCTTCAACAGGGACTTCCGATGACAGTTGTGCCTCAGTGGATCGAGACTAAAGGTGACATGTCAATGGTTAGCTTACGGCCAAGATATCCTACATTGCACATGAGTGCATTCAGGATTTCTGAAAGCGAAGAATGCTTAATAGTGAAATATTGGAGCAAAATTGTTAACGATCGCAGAGAAGTACTAGGGGGCAGCAAGGAGAAGCGCAACCCAAGATTAGGAGACAGATTCATCTGCATGCTCCAGTATGATGAATCAGGAGAGCTATGCATGTTCTATGCTATTCTACCTGAGAGGGAGCAGCACTAGTTCATGCCCTTAATTAGTGTCTCATGTCCGTGTCCTGAACTTCGATGTTGGTGATGATTATGTTGAACTCGATGATATCTTTGCTTCTGTTACAAAGTGAATGTTTCCTCTTTAAGCTAGCCAGTGTTGGTGATGATTAGATAGCTAGCGGTAATGACTATGATGATTAAATAGTGGTAATTAGACGACTACGATGATTTTTAGTTAGCTAGAGTTTATTTATTTATTAATATGCGATGATGATGATGATGATGATGATGACGACTACAACTCATTATAACGTAAAACAATCCTAAATTAAATTGATAACACAAATTTAATTGAAAAATACTAAATAAAACAAAAACCCACAAATATTTAGTATCGGTTGGTGTTACCAACCGGTACTAAAGGGCTCCCGGCCCCCGGAGCTGGCTCGTGCCACGTGGTTTCCCTTTAGCACCGGTTCATGCTGAACCGGTACTAAAGGGGGGCCTTTAGTGCCCATACTTTAGTGCCGGTTATGGAACCGACACTAAAGGGCCTTACAAACCGGTGCTATTGCCCGGTTCTGCACTAGTGTGTAGCAATTTCTCCTTGCCGAGGACGACGTCATCGCAGTGCCGGACACCCCCGTGCACTATCTTGTCGTGGTCGACGTCGTCGTAGCGCCGGACACCACCAGGCACCATCTTGTTGTGGTCGACGCCGTCGCAGCGACCATCACAACATCGCCTTCCGCACGCAGCGGCCACCTCATGACGTAGACGACACATTCGCAACGCCGATCATCACGCTGTCTTGCCATGGACAACGTCGTCGCGGCGCCGACTACCACGACCTCCTGCCACATGCAGCTGCCATCTCTTGATGTGGACGACGCCTTCACGGCGCCGATCGCCACACCGTCTTCTCCTCATAACGGCCTCGCGCGGTTGAAGCCACCAGCAGCGTCGCGCCACCAGCGGCCTCCTCCTTGCGCCGCAGGCCTCCATCTCGCATGGAATCCACCATGTCGTCGCCGCCGCAGCCAAGCCGGCCACCATAGCCGGCAGCACCGCCGTCGCTGTCACGGATCAACAAGACTCTGATGCCAATTGTTGGCGCCGCCTCGCGCACGCACTACCCCGGCTGCCATGCCTGGCCACTAACAGCACAAACCCACGCATGCACGGGCCAGCCGCCACACTCGGCTGCTAACCCACTAACTAATTCATAAACTCTCTCCATGATCCATACGGCTCGGCCACCACTTGTGACCACTCCAACTACATGCATGCACAAACTACTTACCAACCATTCTATCGGCTAGGACCCAACAAACCGAACGACCTGCCGGTTCACCCCACTCAACTTGATGCAGTCCATCATGCTCCAGTCTTCGTCACGTCTTGCCGCTTCTCGCGACCTTGCCGTACCTCACACTCACAGCATCATGAGCATCTCGCCATGCTCGCCACATCACACGGCCGCCTGGCATCTCGCCTCCTTCGTGCAGAACCAAAGCTTCACCGGCCTACATCACCCTACTACCGTCTAAACTACATGCACATAGTAAAACTAAATACGCGCATACATAAATCAAGATTAAACCTAACTCTGATTAGGGTGAGGGAGATGGCTGGTTGACGGCAACAGATGGAGCAGGTGGCCGATAGAGATTGCCCACTAAGGATGGATGGCCTTGACGTGAGAGTTTGTGCGTAATCTAATCTGATGGAGGTGCAGAGGAGACCTGCGCAAGAAGCGAACAGGAGGTGTGGCGTGTGCGTGTGCGTGTACGTTTATCTAATGGCTAGATCTTTCTGCTATGGATCTTTCTGCTATGGATGTTTATCGTCTGGCAGAAGAGCTAAATATACCCAGCATACACATTGAGACGGACTACCGCAAGATCGCCTGTAAGCTTCAGAGTAAAGGGAAGGATTTGTCGCCGCTGGGACCGATCGTTGAGGAAGTCAAGCATCTGCTTGCATCGCGAGAGAGATGGAAGGTGTCGTGGGTCAGACGAGAGGCAAACAGGGCCGCTCACTTAGTAGCTAGAGAAGCTGTGACAAATAAGCTAGACTCTGTGTGGCGATTTGTGCCCCCAGATTTCATATTGAATGTGGTTTCGAACGAGATCCCCACATGGAATGATTAAATAAAGGTTGTTCTTTAGTTCCAAAAAGAAAAAATTCTTCCATGATCTTCTTGACGTTTCAGCTCAGTTATCAATGTTCCAATAGCCGGTAAAATATTCTGTAGAATTTATAGCAGACTCAAGCACGACTCTTACCATTGTGCTCACCTCCCATGGACTCCTTCCGTGCAGGAGCTAGCTACACACACCATAGTTCTTCTCTCCCTTCTATCTGATTGGACTACCACGCAGATATACCTCAACTTCTCTCCCGTGTGCATGTATTGGCCATGATTTACCCATAGCTTGGACCAATCAACGGCTGCATAGAAATTTAGCACACATCCATTGCCAATTGCTAGCCATCGCTTGCACCAGTCCGTCCAATAAGGTCTTCAAGGAGCAATACTGCAGTAGGTTCTCCTTATTTGGGGATTTTTATGTTCTCCATCCTGCAGTTTCAGACATGGTCTCTAATGAGCATGTACAGTCTAGGTTTCTGTTTTGGGGAGATTATGATGGCAGGCGTTCATTAGTTTCATACATTTGTCACTCTTACATATGTATTACTGAGATGATTTTTGTAGCTGATATTTAATCCAATTAGGGGATTCATGACCAAAGATGTACACGTACTTTCGTGCAGTGAACTCAAGCATCCCTTCTAAGTTTTTTTTTGTAGGGGACCTTCTATAAGTTTATTGGATAGGGGATAAGTTGTTTTGTAGGATTACTTGGTTTGTTCAATCTACTTCTCGGTATTTCTTTACAACCAAAACACTACGGTTCTATTAACTTGGATCTGTTCTTTCAATTTTATGGCCGCACAGTGATCTAATTAGACACATGCATATCGCAGAAGCACGAAATATGCTGTTCGAATGGTATTCTTTTTAATAGCGATCTTTGCCTAATGGAGCGTATACGCGTTCAGGAGGTCAAGAAGGCGACGTTGCGACAATATTTATTCGAAGC
This sequence comes from Triticum dicoccoides, assembly GCF_002162155.2. Taxonomy (NCBI): domain Eukaryota; kingdom Viridiplantae; phylum Streptophyta; class Magnoliopsida; order Poales; family Poaceae; genus Triticum; species Triticum dicoccoides. The sequence continues at coordinate 709,535,498 of NC_041392.1, forward strand.
AACAAGGGACATCAAAAAATGATGCTCAATTTAACTTCTTGGTAGTTCTTCCCCATATATTTTTTACTACATGGTAATTTAATGGCATTCTTTTTCTAAATTGATTTACTATATGTGAGTTGATTTATGTACAGTCTACGTGTTCTGTTGTATGGTGCTAGCACTAGCGGCTATGTAATTAAGATCTGATTAGTAATACCAAGAAACTGCAAATAAATTTATATGTATTCACTGCTTCCATGACTTTAATAGACAAGCCAAAAAAGAGCCTGCAAAACAAAAACTAGCATGCATTGTGCGCAGATAAAGTTCAGTCTCTATTTCTTTCCTGAAGCAGAAATATGGCCTTGCATGCATGCATTTCCATTTCATATAATCATAAGAATCATGTTATATGATCTAATATCTTATATATAAATGGAAAGGAGGAAGATATGCCTAAACTAATTCTGGCATCATCTTGGATGGCCAATGTCTTTGTTTTACAGAGACAGGATGATTATGCAACTATTCCACGTACCACCTTTGGTGCTACAGTTTTTGTTCAACAGGCAATCAAACAGCTGTGCAAAACTTTGGACTATTCATGTGCGGTTTGATCAGTAGCATCATACATATTGTACAACATTTGTCACATGTGTAGCACCACTCGGATAATTATGAAGAGATCCATGGTATGTAAACTTTGAATCCTCTTAAGTTCCTGTATACCAGATTTAACTCAGTTGTTTATTTTGCATGACCCAATTAATGCCAATTAAATATGATCAACTCAAAAAGCACAGTAGGGGAGTCATTTTTTAATTCCGGTGATATTTTAATTAAAGGCGTACTTTGCTGAATTTTGTGCAATAGTTCATTATTTATGGCAGCTCTTATTCTTTTCTATTCTTAGGTGAGGTCAATTTATAATGGACGGACAAATAGGATGTTTGTCTATAAATCTATATAGATGGTTGGACTTGAAATTATTATGTCTTTGTATGAAATGAAATTCTTTTTATGTATGTGCACATCCTCGATTATGCATCACATCCATAATTAAATGAAACTATTTGTTCGTACACAACAATTTGGGTTGGAATGACCACATGAGCCTGTGTTTTTACATGGCATAATGTTCTGCTTCTACACTTCTGCAAGAATGCTAAAATAATGTATTGTTCTTTCTTTGTAAATATTTATTGATGCAAACAGACCACTTTGTCCGATCTGCATATGAGATCATGGATCAATATATTTCCAAAATATCCAAGTTAAACCGAATCTCTTTGATAATTTTCTATAATTTTCTTTTTTCAAATAAATATTTGCTTTTGCACATTATTGTGGGCCGAATGGACTAACGACATCGACCATATGTACTAGAAATCTATAAAATTCGGCCAACGGCCCTTTGATAGATTTCTTTAATGGCAAACAAAGTATAAACATATTGGGTGAATGTGCTAACGCTTTTAGAAAAACTGATCAATATCACATTTTTCATGTTGAATCATTACTTTTTGTGATCTTAGAACTACTTTTTATACAGTATTTTTCTTTTTATGCATATGATATATTGTAAACGAAGTAATATATTTGTTTATTCTTTTTGATGTTGAGTGAGTGTATTTTGGGTGTTTATACATTTTGTTCCTTTATTTTGACTTCTAACCATTGTCTGCATAGCTAAGTATCGCATTGGTGTCTTTGGTTGTTTTGTCTATGAAAGTGCTATTTAGTATTTTAGCTGTGCATTTTTATCATGATGGCACATGCAGTAAAATCGTAGTTTGTACCACGTTCATTAGAATTGTCCTTTTTTAATGATTAGCTATCACATGGTGTCGGACTACTTGCCAGCTATATTGTCAGTTGAGGACATAGATAATGATTTACAACTTCATGTGCCATGTGTACATGCGTCAGGTATGTGTAATAGTGATCCATCTCGCCATGGAGCGTTGGTGTTTGACAGAATCTAGGAGAAGTTACAAAAGGAATACTTCCTCCATTCTACAATGTAGTGCTTTCTCTATCCACGCGTTTCAACTTTGACCGTAAATTTAAGTATCAAGACCGATTGCGGCGGGAGCAAAAATTATATCAGTGAATTCGTATTCGAAATAAGTTTTCAATTATATAATTTTTTCTTCCGCCGTAGTTGGTCTCGTTGGTTAAATTTACGGTCAAAGTTGGACCTCAGGAAGCGCGGACGCACTATATTTTGAAATGAAGCGAGTACTTATGAACGTGTGTATGGTTGCTGCATGGTCTTCCTTCAGGTTGATTAAGTAGTTCCATTATAGCATTACTCTCTGCTTAACTGGGTTCTCAATTAAATTCTTCTTTTATTTCATCACAATTGCGTGTGGGCATCCATTATTCAAATTTTCAATCATATTCAATGCTAAAGTGGCAAACTCAACTGAAAATTATTGAAGATACCAAATGAGCGATACTGTCTTGGTTATATATGGCTGGTCACAAATAGTGGAAAAGTTGTTAGAGCAATAATTTTGATACATGTACTACAATCCATCATTTAAAGAAAGCTCACATATAGCACTAAATTTTTTTAAACGTAGCCCGTGTGAAAGCACGGGTTGATGACTAGTATAACTATATTTTTTGCATGGTAATACGTGTCTCATTCATATCGTAAAGAATAAAGTACAAATCACGTAAAGACCGACATGACAATACTGAAAAGATAGTAGAACGTCTCTGAGCTTGACACCAACGCTCGTCAACTGCTTCTGACACCACCACAACAGCCACCGAAAAAAAGAATGATGAATCACCACCTCACCCGAGCTCGACGCAGCTCCATCGCTGATATGCAGCTTTGCGGACCTCCAAAGTGGCTCACCAAAAGTGAAGCCCTTGCCGTTGAACGAATCAGACCGGGGCAACACCCCGGACACGCCGTCGAACTCCAGATCTGGCACTCCACCACGACTAGGACGCCGAAGGAGGAAACCATACCTTCCATCCACAAACCACGAACCCAGTAGATATTTCGTCTTCCAGATGTCGACGATGCAGACCACAATCTGCATCCGCTCCTGGACTACCTCCCAAGCTCCGCGTCGACGCTGGAGCAAACGCCGTCGCAACGGCGGAGCCCGAGGACACAGGTCCACCACAAGGATGCCGCCGCCGCCACACCATCCTTGCTTGAACAGACTGGTTTCCAAATCCATCCCCAACCATAGGACCGATGGCCTCGTCAGGGGAGGATCCGAAGATTCGTTATTCAGCGCCGCCATCGCCATCACCGAAGTAACTAATTTTTGTATGTAGATGAAAACATAACTAATTTTTGTATGCATGTATATGATGTATATGTAGAATGTTAGATGTATTGATGTATATATATGTAGAATGTTAGATGTATTGATGTATATATATGTAGAATGTTAGATGTATGGATGTATATGTAGTTTATTAAATATGAGTAGCATAATAACTAGAAGGATAATTATTGCATAGGAATTTGTCTTCACAAGACTTTGTTCTTGACGTCGACGATGCCCTGCCCGCATCGTCGTCGTCCCAGTGGCGATAACCTACTTGAGAGGCGCCATGTCCGGGACTGGGCTCCGCGGGGATGGCACTGGGAGGTACAACCTTCCGGGGCGCGCAGATTTGTGTGGAACTGGGCTCCAGTCGTCGACCCGGAGCTTCTTTGGTGGTGGTCGCGTGGGCCACTTTCGTTGTGGAGGCAACCGGCCCCCGCGGAGGTGGTACGTAGCCGTGTCAGGGAGGTGGACGAGCACGTCCATCGCTACATGGTTGCATTGGACGTCAGGTTCTCCAATACCTGGCGGGTTCTTCAGGGATCTCACCCGAGCTATGATCCTGTGATGGTTCCTTCTCTTTGGGGTGTCCACCGCCCGCGTCTCAGGAACCGCGAGTGAACTAGATTCTTCGATAATATTCTATTTGTATTAGCTAGTGATGTTATATGATAATATTCGAGATGTATTAGTGATAATACTTGAGATGTATTCGAGATTATATTCAATAATATTCGAGATGATGTATTCGAGATTACATTCGATAATATTTGAGACGATGTATTCGAGATTATATTATTTGCTAATATTCGAGACGGTGTATTCGAGATTATAGTCGATGATGCATATTGTCTAGATTATTCGAGATGTATTAGTGATATTATTCGAGATGCATATTATCAACTATGATTCAGTTTTTCCTTATTGATTGCATTCTAATTTGAATACTAAATTGTTTTATCTTTCTTCTGGATTAGTTAAGCTATGGACGATACGGGCAGAAGCGGAGAAGAGACCATGTTCGACATCATACGCTCCCCGAGCCCAGACAATGAACCTGAAGAAACGGCTCGCAATATATGAACAATTTCGGTGAGGGTATGATATTTGATGAAGACAAACGAATAGATGAAGACAACAACAATGATGACGAAGGAAATGTTCTTCAAATAACAAAGACCGGCAGGGTATATTTATATAAGGCGTCTGGTGATCATTACATGTATCAATTGATTTGTATATACATACATACATACATACATATATACATATATATATATATACATATATATATATATTATAGCGAATCGATCTTTCTTCTTTTACCCCTCCGTATCGAGCAAATCTTCTACAAGCAGGGCGGTACAAGGCCCGGCCAACAGGTTGCAGGCTGGCATAAAGTACAACATCGATGACATCAAACCAAATGGCGAACCGCTTGCTCCTAAGAAGAATGCGGACAAATTTACTTGTCCATGCGGAGTTATTGTCAGGGACCAAATCCCGATCACCGTTCAAGAATGGAATAAGCCAGCAAAGGAAGATCAAGGAGTTAGTTTTGTCTCCGAAAGAGCAAAAGATCTGCTTTGAAAATCGCTCATGTCACATTTCACCCTACCAGATCATTTCACATATGCATAATGGGAGAAAGTCAGGAAGAGTGCTCTTAAGAAGATGGTGATTGCATTCTGCAACCACGAGAAAAGAATATGGACCAAGTACGAAGCGGGCAGAAAGAAGACTCCAGCATTCAAGGGAGCACTGGAGAAGATAAGGGAACGCTAAGACTCTTTCATGAAGTTCAAGGAATCGGAAGCAGCTCGGGAACGGTCCAGAATTAACAAGATTAATGCTGCAAAAAAAGTGGCACCATACTCTGGGGCCAGGTGGCTACCAGGCCGCCCGGCCTAAGTGGGATCAAGCTGAGGAACATATGATTGCTGCAGGGATCATTCCAGTTACATTGAGTTGGCCCGACAGGTGCAGGACTTGGTTTTATGCGCATGAGCGGGGGAGTTGGACCCAAAGACAGGGCTGGTTATGGAGCGGGCAAGTCTTAAAGAATCCTCTGACGCTTCATTTGTTGTGATAGAAGAGGCTCGAATAGGGGCGTTCAAGCCCGAGAGAGAGAACAACGAACTTACGCGCGCCCTGAAGAATCCTGAACACCCGAGACGAACACGAGGCAAAGGCGTTGTTCCGTGGTTTGAGGGGTTTGCGGATTGGAATGCCACTTACAAAAGCCATGCGAGAAAGAAGCGGCGGGAGGAGGAGAAGAGGAAGTTGCAGGAGGAGCAGAGGAAGGAGGAAGCAGTCCGCCTTCAACTAGTAGAATCAAAGCACGTGGAGTTGGAATGTGCTTTCATGCAGCAGCAGGAGCAGATCGACTCACTTAGCCAGGAAAGTGCGTCTCAGCAGCGACAACAGCAAGCAGATCCAGCATTGGATAGCACCGTCACATCTATGCCGACAAGCAGCATGGGTTTCACCCTGGCGATGATGCACTGCTGGCTAGATACCCCGTGGATGATATCAAACGTGCGACACCTTGTGAGCTACACATTTAGGTGAAGAGCATATCCATGAAGGTGGCGGATAACTATGCTTTAACAAATCCCCCTGAAGCAACCTTCCATGGCAATCCAATTCGAGCTGGCTATGCTCGTGTTGAGCTGGATGAAGTGATGTAGGGATATGATGAGCTAGAGCTTGATATTCATGGAGGTGTGATACGTCTCCAGCGTATCTATAATTTTTGATTGCTCCATGCTATATTATCTACTGTTTTGGACATTATTGGGCTTTATTATCCACTTTTATATTATTTTTGGGACTAACCTATTAACCGGAGGCCCATCCCAGAATTGTTGTTTTTTGCCTATTTTAGGGTTTCGAAGAAAAGGATTATCAAACGGAGTCCAAACGGAATGAAACCTTTGGGAAAGTGATTTTCTCACCGAACATGATCCAGGAGACTTGGACCCTAAGTCAAGAAAAAAAGGAGGAGGC
>NC_041392.1:709542091-709575284 GCF_002162155.2 Triticum dicoccoides
CCACCCTCATGGGCCCCCTGTTGCTCCACCGACGTACTCCTTCCTCCTATATATACCTATGTACCCCCAAATGATCAGATACGGAGCCAAAACCCTAATTCCACCACCGTAACTTTCTGTATCCACGAGATCCCATCTTGGGGCCTGTTTCGGAGCTCCGCCGGAGGGGGTATCCATCACGGAGGGCTTCTACATCAACACCATAGCCTCTTCGATGAAGTGTGATTAGTTTACCTCAAACATTCGGGTCCATAGTTATTAGCTAGATGGCTTCTTCTCTCGTTTTGGATCTCAATACAATGTTCTCCCCCTCTCTTGTGGAGATCTATTCGATGTAATCTTCTTTTTGCAGTGTGTTTGTTGAGACCGATGAATTGTGTGTTTATGATCAAGTTTATCTATGAACAATATTTGAATCTTCTCTGAATTCTTTTATGTATGATTGGTTAACTTTGCAAGTCTCTTCGAATTATCAGTTTGGTTTGGCCTACTAGATTGATCTTTCTTGCAATGGGAGAAGTGCTTAGCTTTGGGTTCAATCTTGTGGTGTCCTTTCCTAGTGACAGGAGGGGCAGCAAGGCACGTATTGTATTGTTACTATCGAGGATAACAAGATGGGGGTTTTATCATATTGCATGAATTTATCCCTCTACATCATGTCATCTTGCTTAAGGCGTTACTTTGTTTTCATGAACTTAATACTCTAGATGCATGCTGGATAGCGGTCGATGAGTGGAGTAATAGTAGTAGATGCAGGCAGGAGTTGGTCTACTTGTCTTGGACGTGATGCCTATATACATGATCATACCTAGATATTCTCATAACTATGCTCAATTCTGTCAATTGCTCAACAGTAATTCGTTCACCCACCGTAAAATACTTATGCTCTTGAGAGAAGCCACTAGTGAAACCTATGGCCCCGGGGTCTATCTTCATCATATTAATCTTCCATTACTTAGTTATTTCCTTTGCTTTTATTTTACTTTGCATCTTTATCATAAAAATACCAAAAATATTATCTTATCATATTTATCAGATCTCACTCTCGTAAGTGACCGTGAAGGGATTGACAACCCCTTATTGCGTTGGTTGCGAGGAGTTATTTGCTTTGTAAAGGTACTAGGGGACGCGCGTGCAACCTCCTACTGGATTGATACCTGCGTTCTCAAAAACTGAGGGAAATACTTACGCTACTTTGCTGCATCATCCTTTCCTCTTCGGGGAAATCCAATGCAATGCTCAAGAGGTAGCAAGGTGACGAGGAGCACACACTGGGGGACGCCATACATCGTACCATTCTATCGAGAAAGGATTGCATTGTCTTTCCAAGGCCACTGACTCCTCCTCCAAGTCCGTCGCGTCAGCCGGCTCCTCCTCTCCAAGTCCGTCGCATCAGCCGACACCACAGCCCCATGATACGTCTCCAACGTATCTATAATTTACGAAGTATTCATGCTATTATATTATCTGTTTTGGATGTTTATGCGCTTTACTAAACACTTTTATATTATTTTTGGGACTAACCTATTAACCCAGAGCCCAGTGCCAGTTTCTGTTTTTTCCCTTGTTTCAGTGTTTCGCAGAAAAGAAATATCAAACGGAGTCCAAACGGAATGAAACCTTCGGGAGAGTTATTTTTGGAACGGAAGCAATCCAGAAGACTTGGGGTGTACGTAAGGGAAGCAACGAGGAAGGCACGAGGCAGGGGGCGCGCCCACCCTCCTGGGCGCGCCCTCCACCCTCGTGGGCCCCTCGTGGCTCCCCTGACGTATTTCTTCCTCCTATATATACCAATATAACCTAAAACCATCGGGGAACAGAATAGATCGGGAGTTCCACCGCTAGAAGCCTCCGTAGCCACCGAAAACCAATCTAGACCCGTTCTGACACCCTGTCAGAGGGGGAATCCCTCTCCGGTGGCCATCTTCATCATCCCGACGCTCTCCATGACGAGGACGGGGTAGTTCTTGAAGGAAATATGCCCTAGAGGCAATAATAAAGTTATTGTTTATTTCCTTATATCATGATAAATGTTTATTATTCATGCTAGAATTGTATTAACCGGAAACATAATACATGTGTGAATACATAGACAAACAGGGTGTCACTAGTATGCCTCTACTTGACTAGCTCGTTAATCAAAGATGGTTATGTTTCCAAACCATAGACATGTGTTGTCATTTGATTAACGGGATCACATTATTAGGAGAATGATGTGATTGACATGACCCACTCCATTAGCTTAGCACCCGATCGTTTAGTATGTTGCTATTGCTTTCTTCATGACTTATACATGTTCCTATGACTATGAGATTATGCAACTCCCGTTTGCCGGAGGAACACTTTGTGTGCTACCAAACGTCACAACGTAACTGGGTGATTATAAAGGAGCTCTACAAGTGTCTCCAAAGGTAAATGTTGGGTTGGCGTATTTCGAGATTAGGATTTGTCACTCCGATTGTCGAAGAGGTATCTCTGGGCCCTCTCGGTAATGCACATCACATAAGCCTTGCAAGCATTGCAACTAATGAGTTAGTTGCGAGATGATGTATTACAAAACGAGTAAAGAGACTTGCCGGTAACGAGATTGCACTAGGTATTGAGATACTGACGATCGAATCTCGGGCAAGTAACATACCGATGACAAAGGGAACAACGTATGTTGTTATGCGGTCTTACCGATAAAGATCTTCGTAGAATATGTAGGAGCCAATATGAGCATCCAGGTTCCGCTATTGGTTATTGCCCGGAGACATGTCTCAGTCATGTCTACATTGTTCTCGAAGCCGTAGGGTCCGCACGCTTAAGGTTTCGATGACAGTTATATTATGAGTTTATTAGTTTTGATGTACCGAAGTTAGTTCGGAGTCCCGGATGTGATCACGGACATAACGAGGAGTCTCAAAATGGTCGAGACATAAAGATTAATATATTGGACGACTATATTCGGACACCGGAAGTGTTCCGGATGATTTCGGAGAAAACCGGAGTATCGGAGGGTTACCGGAACCCCCCCGGGAGAAGTAATGGGCCATATGGGCCTTAGTGGAGAGAGAGAAGGGCAGCCAGGGTGGGCCGCGCGCCTCCGCCCCCCTGGTCCGAATTTCACTAGGAGAGGGGGGCGGCGCCGCCCTTTCCTTCTCCCTCCCCACTTCCTTCCCCCTCCTAGTAGGAGTCCTAGTCCTACTAGGAGGAGGACTCCTCCTTGGCGCGCCTATAGGGCCGGCCGGCCTCCTCCCCTTGCTCCTTTATATACGGGAGCAGGGGGCAGCCCTAGACACACAAGTAGATCTTCGTGATCGTTCTCTTAGCCGTGTGCGGTGCCCCCTTCCACCATAATCCTCGATTATATTGTAGCGGTGCTTAGGAAAAGCCCTGGGACGGTAGAACATCAAGATCATCACCACGCCGTCGTGCTGACGGAACTCTTCCCCGACACTTTGCTGGATCAGAGTCCGGGGATCGTCATCAAGCTGAACGTGTGCTAGAACTCGGTGGTGCCGTAGTTTCGGTGCTTGATCGGTCGGGCCGTGAAGACGTACGACTACATCAACCGCGTTGTCATAATGCTTCCGCTTTTGGTCTACAAGGGTACGTAGATCACACTCTGCCCTCTCGTTGCTATGCATCACCATGATCTTGCGTGTGGGTAGGAATTTTTTTTGAAATTACTACGTTCTCCAACAGTGGCATCCGAGCCTAGGTTTTATGTGTTGATGTTATATGCACGAGTAGAAGACAAGTGAGTTGTGGGCGATATAAGTCATACTGCTTACCAGCATGTCATACTTTGGTTCGGCGGTATTGTTGGACGAAGCGGCCCGGACCGACATTACGCGTACGCTTACGCGAGACCTGTTCTCCCGACGTGCTTTGCACAAAGGTGGCTAGCAGGTGTCAGTTTCTCCAACTTTAGTTGAACTGAGTGTGGCTACGCCCGGTCCTTGCGAAGGTTAAAACAGCACCAACTTGACAAACTATCATTGTGGTTTGGATGCATAGGTAAGCTTGGTTCTTGCTAAGCCCGTAGCAGCCACGTAAAACTTGCAACAACAAAGTAGAGGACGTCTAACTTGTTTTTGCAGGGCATGTTGTGATGTGATATGGTCAAGACGTGATGAGATATAAGTTGTTGTATGAGATGATCATGTTTTGTTGAAGTTATCGGCAACTAGAAAAATCCTTATGGTTGTCTCTCTATTGCATAAGATGCAAGCACCAAATAATTGCTTTACTTTATCGCTATGTGATAGCAATAGTTGCAAGAGCAATTGTTGGCGAGATGACCATGTAACGACACATTGATATAGATCAAGATGATGGAGATCATGGTGTCATGCCGATGATGATAGAGATCATGACAGTACTTTGGAGATGGAGATCAAAGGCGCAAGATGATCATGGCCATATCATGTCACATATTTTGATTGCATATGATGTTTATCTTTTATACATCTTATTTTGCTTAGTTCGACAGTAGCTTTATAAGATGATCTCTCACTAAATTTCAAGGTATAAGTGTTCTCCCTGAGTATGCACCGTTGCGAAAGTTCTTCGTGCTGAGACACCACGTGATGATCGGGTGTGATGGGCTCTACGTTCAAATACAACGGGTGCAAAATAGTTGCACACGCGGAATACTCAGGTTAAACTTGACGAGCCTAGCATATACAGATATGGCCTCGGAACACTGGAGACTGAAAGGTCGAGTGTGAATCATAGAGTAGATATGATCAACATAGTGATGTTCACCAATGAAACTACTCCATCTCACGTGATGATCGGATATGGTTTAGTTGATTTGGATCACGTGATCACTTAGAGGATTAGAGGGATGTCTATCTAAGTGGGAGTTCTTAAGTAATATGATTAATTGAACTTAAATTTATCATGAACTTAGTCCTGATAGTATTTTGCAAATCATGTTGTAGATCAATAGCTCGCGTTGTTACTTCCCTGTGTTTATTTTGATATGTTCCTAGAGAAAATTGTGTTGAAAGATGTTAGTAGCAATGATGCGGATTGGATCCGTGATCTGAGGTTTATCCTCATTGCTGCACAGAAGAATTATGTCCTTGATGCACCGCTAGGTGACAGACCTATTGCAGGAGCAGATGTAGACGTTATGAACGTTTGGCTAGCTCAATATGATGACTACTTGATAGTTTAGTGCACCATGCTTAACGGCTTAGAATCGGGACTTCAAAGACGTTTTGAACGTCATGGACCATATGAGATGTTCCAGGAGTTGAAGTTAATATTTCAAGCAAATACCCGAGTTGAGAGATATGAAGTTTCCAACAAAGTTCTATAGCTAAAAGATGGAGGAGAATCGCTCAGCTAGTGAGCATGTGCTCAGATTGTCTGGGTACTACAATCGCTTGAATCAAGTGGGAGTTAATCTTCCAGATAAGATAGTGATTGACAGAATTCTCTAGTCACCATCACCAAGTTAGTTGAATTTCGTGATGAACTATAATATGCAAGGGATAATGGAAATGATTCCCAAGCTCTTCGTGATGCTGAAATCGACGAAGGTAGAAATCAAGAAAACCATCAAGTGTTGATAGTTAACAAGACCACTAGTTTCAAGAAAAAGGGAAAAGGGAAGAAGGGGAACTTCAAGAAGAATGGCAAGCAGGTTGCTGCTCAAGTGAAGAAGCCCAAGTCTGATCCTAAGCCTGAGACTAAGTGCTTCTACTATAAAGGGACTGGTCACTAGAAGCGGAACTACCCCAAGTGATTGGCGGATAAGAAGGATGGCAAAGTGAACATAAGTATATTTGATATACATGTTATTGATGTGTGCTTTACTAGTGTTTATAGCAACCCCTCAGTATTTGATACTAGTTCAGTTGCTAAGATTAGTAACTCGAAACAGGAGTTGCAGAATAAACAGAGACTAGTTAAGGGTGAAGTGACGATGTGTGTTGGAAGTGGTTCCAAGATTGATATGATCATCATTGTTGGGGAACGTAGTAATTTCAAAAAAAATCCTACGCACACGCAAGATCATGGTGATGCATAGCAACGAGAGAGGAGAGTGTGATCTACGTACCCTTGTAGATCGACAACGGAAGCGTTTGGTTCATGTAGTCGTACGTCTCCACGGCCCGAACGATCAAGCACCGAAACTACGGAACCTCCGAGTTCTAGCACACGTTCAGCTCGATGACGATCCCAGGACTCCGATCCAGCAAAGTGTCGGGGAAGAGTTCCGTCAGCACGACGGCGTGGTGACGATCTTGATGTACTACCGTCGCAGGGCTTCGCCTAAGCACCGCTACAATATTATCGAGGACTATGGTGGAAGGGGGCACCGCACACGGCTAAGAATATGATCACGTGGATCAACTTGTGTGTCTAGGGGTGCCCTCTACCCCCGTATATAAAGGATCTAGGGGAGGAGGCCGGCCGGCCCTCTATGGCGCGCCAAGGAGGAGTCCTCCTCCTAGTAGGAGTAGGACTCCTACTAGGAGGGGGAAAGAAGTGGGGAGGGAGAGGGAAAAAGGGGGGGCGCCGCCCCCCTCTCCTAGTCCAATTCGGACCAGGGGGGAGGAGGCACGTAGCCCACCTCTGGCAGCCCCTCTCTCTCTCCACTAAGGCCCATATGGCCCATTACTTCTCCCAGGGGGTTTCGGTAACCCTCCGGCTCTCCGGTTTTCTCCGAAATCACCCGGAACACTTCCGGTGTCCGAATATAGCCGTCCAATATATCAATCTTTATGTCTCGACCATTTCGAGACTCCTCGTCATGTCCTTGATCACATCCGGGACTCCGAACTAACTTCGGTACATCAAAACTCATAAACTCATAATATAACTGTCATCAAAACCTTAAGCGTGCGGACCCTACGGCTTCGAGAACAATGTAGACATGACCGAGACACGTCTCCGGTCAATAACCCATAGCGGAACCTAGATGCTCATATTGGCTCCTACATATCCTACGAAGATCTTTATCGGTCAGACCGCATAACAACATACGTCGTTCCCTTTGTCATCGGTATGTTACTTGCCCGAGATTCGATCGTCGGAATCTCAATACCTAGTTCAATCTCGTTACCGGCAAGTCTCTTTACTCGTTCTGTAATACATCATCCCGCAACTAACTTATTAGTTGCAATGCTTGCAAGGCTTAAGTGATGTGCATTACCGAGAGGGCCCAGAGATACCTCTCCGACAATCGGAGTGACAAATCCTAATCTCGAAATACGCCAACCCAACATGTACCTTTGGAGACACCTGTAGAGCTCCTTTATAATCACCCAGTTACGTTGTGACGTTTGGTAGCACACAAAGTGTTCCTCTGGCAAACGGGAGTTGCATAATCTCATAGTCATAGGAACATGTATAAGTCATGAAGAAAGCAATAGCAACATACTAAACGATCGGGTGCTAAGCTAATGGAATGGGTCATGTCAATCAGATCATTCACCTAATGATGTGATCTCGTTAATCAAATAACAACTCCTTGTTCATGGTTAGGAAACATAACCATCTTTGATTAACGAGCTAGTCAAGTAGAGGCATACTAGCGACACTCTGTTTGTCTATGTATTCACACATGTATTATGTTTCCGGTTAATACAATTCTAGCATGAATAATAAACATTTATCATGATATAAGGAAATAAATAATAACTTTATTATTGCCTCTAGGGCATATTTCCTTCAATCATCGCACACTCCCTATACTTTTGGGATTAGTGTTGAACCTAAATAAGTGTTATTTGGTGTTTACGTTGAGCATGAATATGATTTGATCATGTTTATTATAATACGGTTATTCATTTAAGTAAGAGAATAAATTGTTGTTCTGTTTACATGAATAAAACCTTATATGGTTACACACCCAATGAAAATAGTTCGTTGGATCTCGATCGTAGTGATACACATAATCATAATATTGAAACCAAAAGATGCAAAGTTAATAATGATAGTGCAACTTATTTGTGGCACTGCCGTTTAGGTCATATTGGTGTAAAGCGCATGAAGAAACTCCATGCTGATGGGTTCTTGGAATCACTTGATGCTTGTGAACCATGCCCTATGGGCAGGATGACTAAAGACTCCGTTCTCCGGAACAATGGAGCGAGCAACAGATTTGTTGGAAATCATACATACTGATGTATGTGGTCTGATGAATATTAAAGCTCGCGACAAGTATCATTATTTTATGACCTTCACAGATGATTTAAGCAGATATGAGTATATCTACTTGATGAAACATAAGTCTGAAAAGTTCAAAGTATTTCAGAGTGAAGTGGAAAATCATCATGACAAGAAAATAAAGTTTCCACGATCTGATCGCGGAGACGAATATTTGAGTTACGAGTTTGGTCTTCAATTAAAACAATGTGGAACAGTTTCACAAATTCATGCCACCTGGAACACCACAGCATAATGGTGTGTCCGAACGTCATAACCGTACTTTATTGGATATAGTGCAATCTATGATGTTTATTACCGATTTACCACTAAAGTTTTGGGGTTATGCATTAGAGACAGCTGCATTCACGTTAAAAAAGGGCACCATCTAAATCCATTGAGACGACACCGTATGAACTGTGGTTTGGCAAGAAACCAAAGTTGTCGTTTCTTAAAGTTTGGGATTGTGATGCTTATATGAAAAAGTTTCATCCTGATAAGCTCAAACCCAAATCAGAGAAATATGTCTTCATAGGATACCCAAAGGAGACTGTTGGGTACACCTTCTATCAGAGATCTGAAGGCAAGTTATTCATTGATGAGAATGGATCCTTTCTAGAGAAGGAGTTTCTCTCGAAAGAAGTGAGTGGGAGGAAAGTAGAACTTGATGAGGTAACTGTACCTGCTCCCTTATTGGAAAGTAGTTCATCACAGAAATCTTTTCCTGTGACTACTAGACCGATTAGTGAGGAAGCTAATGATGATGATCATGTAACTTCAGATCAAGTTACTACAGAACCTCATAGGTAAACCAGAGTGAGATCTGCACTAAAGTGGTACGGTAATCCAGTTCTGGAGGTCATGTTACTTGACCATGACGAGCCTACGAACTATGAGGAAGCGATGATGAGCCCAGATTCCGCGAAATGGCTTGAGGCCATGAAATCTGAGATGAGTTCCATGTATGAGAACAAAGTATAGACTTTGATTGACTTTCCCAATGATCGGCGAGCCATTGAGATTAAATGGATCTTCAAGAGGAAGACGGACGCTGATAGTAGTGTTACTATCTACAAAGCTAGAATTGTCGCAAAAAGGTTTTCGACAAGTTCAAGGTGTTGACTACGATGAGAGTTTCTCACTCGTATCTATGCTTAAGTCTGTCCGAATCATGTTAGCAATTGCCGCATTTTATGAAATCTAGCAAATGGATAAACAAAACTGCATTCCTTAATGGATTTATTAAAGAAGAGTTGTATATGATGCAACCAGAAGGTTTTGTCAATCCTAAAGGTACTAACAAAATAGGCAAGCTCCAGCGATCCATCTATGGACTGGTGCAAGCATCTCGGAGTTGGAATATACGCTTTGATGAGATGATCAAAGCATATAGTTTTATATAGACTGGCGGTGAAGCCTGTATTTACAAGAAAGTGAGTGGGAGCACTACATCATTTCTGATAAGTATATGTGAATGCCATATTGTTGATCGGGAATAATGTAGAATTATTCTGCAAAGCATAAAGGAGTGTTTTGAAAGAAGTTTTTTAAAGAAAGACCTCGGTGAAGCTGCTTACATATTAAGCATCAAGATCTATAGAGATAGATCAAGACGCTTGATAAGTTTTTTTCAATGAGTACATACCTTGACAATATTTTGAAGTAGTTCAAAATGGAACAGTCAAAGAAAGAGTTCTTGGATGTGTTACAAGGTGTGAAATTGAGTAAGACTCAAAGCCCGACCACGGCAGAAGATAGAAAGAGAATGAAAGTCATTCCCTATGCCTCAGCCATAGGTTCTATAAAGTATGCCATGCTGTGTACCAGATCTATTGTATACCCTACACTGTGTTAAGCAAGGGAGTACAATAGTGATCTAAGAGTAGATCACTGGACAGCGGTCAAAATTATCCTTAGTGAAATAAGGAAATATTTCTCAAATATGGAGGTGACAAAAGGTTC
Source organism: Triticum dicoccoides (assembly GCF_002162155.2). Classification (NCBI taxonomy): domain Eukaryota; kingdom Viridiplantae; phylum Streptophyta; class Magnoliopsida; order Poales; family Poaceae; genus Triticum; species Triticum dicoccoides. The sequence goes on from NC_041392.1 coordinate 709,552,205, forward strand.
GTCGTAAAAAGTTACGTCGATGCAAGTTTTAACACAGATCTGGATGACTCTAAGTCTCGATCTAGATACATATTGAAAGTGGGAGCAATTAGATAGAGTAGCTCCGTGCAGAGCATTGTAGACATAGAATTCGCAGAATACTTACGGATCTGTATGTGACAGACCCGTTGACTAAAATTATCTCACAAGCAAAACATGATCACACCTTAGTACTCTTTGGGTGTTCATAACATCTACATCTGCTCCTGCAATAGATCTTCGTAGAATATGTAGGGGCCAATATGAGCATCCAGGTTCCGCTATTGGTTATTGACCGGAGACATGTCTCGGTCATGTCTACATTGTTCTCGAACCCGTAGGGTCCACACACTTAAGGTTCCGATGACAGTTATATTATGAGTTTATGAGTTTTGATGTACCGAAGTTAGTTCGGAGTCCCGGATGTGATCACGGACATAACGAGGAGTCTCGAAATGGTCAAGATATAAAGATTGATATATTGGACGACTATATTCGGACACCGGAAGTGTTCCGGGTGATTTCGGAGGAAACCGGAGTACCGGAGGGTTACCGGACCCCCCCCCCCCGGGGAAGTAATGGGCCATATGGGCCTTAGTGGAGAGAGAGAAGGGCAGCCAGGGTGGGCCGCGCGCCTCCTCCCCCCTGGTCCGAATTGGACTAGGAGAGGGGGGGCGGCGCCCCCCTTTCCTTCTCCCTCCCCACTTCCTTCCCCCTCCTAGTAGGAGTACTAGTAGGAGTCCTACTCCTACTAGGAGGAGGACTCCTCCTTGGCGCGCCTATAGGGCCGGCGGGCCTCCTCCCCTTGCTCCTTTATATACGGGTGCAGGGGCACCCCTAGACACACAAGTTGATCTTCGTGATCGTTCTCTTAGCCATGTGCGGTGCCCCCTTCCACCATAATCCTTGATAATATTGTAGCGGTGCTTAGGCGAAGCCCTGCGACGGTAGAACATCAAGATCATCACCACGCCATTGTGCTGACGGAACTCTTCCCCGACACTTTGCTGGATCGGAGTCCAGGAATCGTCATCGAGCTGAACGTGTGCTAGAACTCGGAGGTGCCGTAGTTTCGGTGCTTGATCGGTCGGGCCGTGAAGACGTACGACTACATCAACCGCGTTGTCATAACGCTTCCGCTTTCGTCTACAAGGGTATGTAGATCACACTCTCCCCTCTCGTTGCTATGCATCACCATGATCTTGCGTGTGCATAGGAATTTTTTTGAAATTACTACGTTCTCCAACAGTTCTCCCTCGGGGCTGAGGGTATGTACAAGTAGCTATGTGTTTGATCTCTCTTCTCTCTCTCTCTCTCTCTCTCTCTCTCTCTCTCTCTCTCTCTCTCTCTCTCTCTCTCTCTCGTGTTCTTGAGGCGATACGATCTTGATGTATTGCGAGCTTTGCTATTATAGTTGGATCTTATGATGTTTCTCCCCCTCTACTCTCTTGTAATGAATTGAGTTTTCCCTTTGAAGTTATCTTATCGGATTGAGTCTTTAAGGATTTGAGAGCACTTGATGTATGTCTTGCGTGGGATACCCGTGGTGACAATGGGGTATTCTATTGATCCACTTGATGTATGTTTTGGTGATCAACTTGAGGGTTCCGCCCATGAACCTATGCATAGGGGTTGGCACACGTTTTCCTCTTGACTCTTCGGTAGAAACTTTTGGGCACTCTTTGAAGTACTTTGTGTTGGTTTGAATAGATGAATCTGAGATTGTGTGATGCATATCGTATAATCATACCCACGGATACTTGAGGTGACATTGGAGTATCTAGGTGACATTAGGGTTTTGGTTGATTTGTGTCTTAAGGTGTTATTCTAGTACGAACTCTAGGATAGATTGAACGGAAAGAATAGCTTCGTGTTATTTTACTACGGACTCTTGAATAGATCAATCAGAAAGGATAACTTTGAGGTGGTTTCGTACCCTACTATAATCTCTTCGTTTGTTCTCCGCTATTAGTGACTTTGTAGTGACTCTTTGTTTCATGTTGAGGGATATTTATATGATCCAATTATGTTATTATTGTTGAGGGAACTTGCACTAGTGAAAGTATGAACCCTAGGCCTTGTTTCAACGCATTGCAATACCGTTTACGTTCACTTTTCTCATTAGTTACCTTGCTGTTTTTATATTTTCATATTACAAAAACCTATATCTACCATCCATATTGCACTTGTATCACCATCTCTTCGCCGAACTAGTGCACCTATACAATTCACCATTGTATTGGGTGTGTTGGGGACACAAGAGACTCTTTGTTATTTGGTTGCAGGGTTGCTTGAGAGAGACCATCTTCATCCTACGCCTCCCACGGATTGATAAACCTTAGGTCATCCACTTGAGGGAAATTTGATACTGTCCTACAAACCTCTGCACTTGGAGGCCCAACAACGTCTACAAGAAGAAGGTTGTGTAGTAGACATCAAGCTCTTTTCTGGCGCCGTTGCCGGGGAGGTTAGTGCTTGAAGGTATATCTTTAGATCTTGCAATCGAATCTTTTTGTTTCTTGTTTTATCACTAGTTTAGTTTATAAAAGAAAACTACAAAAAATAGAATTGAGTTTGCCTCATAAGCTTCATCTTTTTAATATCTTTCGTGAGTATGATGGAAAGGAAAATATGTGCCAAAGTGTTAGAAGAAGAATGCATTAAAATGTTTGGCACTAAATCTTTGAATGATGAGCATGATTGCAATGTTGTTAGTATGAATTCCTTGAATATCCATGATGCTAATGACATGCAAAGCCACAAGGTTGGGGAAGCTATGTTTGATGAAGATGATGTTTTTTGTCCCCCAAGTTTTGATGAGCAAATTTATTATGATGAAAGCATGCCTCCTATTTATGATGATTATATTGATGAAAGTGGATTTGGAGGGGTCATGACTTTATTTTGTGATGAATCCACTATTTCGGAAGAGGTTCCAATTGATTATGAGAACAAAGTTGCTATCTATGATGATTATTGTGATGACATGTATGCTATAAAGAATAATGATAACCATGAAAATTGTCATCATGATTTTAGTTTTCAATTGGATTATGCCTCACATGATAGTTATTTTGTTGAGTTTTCTCCCACTATTATGAATGAGAAGAATTTTGCTTATGTGGAGAGTAGTAAATTTTCTATGCTCGTAGATCATGAAAAGAATGCTTTATGTGCTGGTTATATTGTTGAATTCATTCATGATGCTACTGAAAATTATTATGAGAGAGGAACATATGCTTGTAGGAATTGCAATAATATCAAGTTTCCTCTCTATGTGCTTAAAGTTTTGAAGTTATGCTTGTTTTGCCTTCCTATGCTAGTTGATTATTGTTCCTATAAGTTGTTTTCTCACAAAATCCCTATGCATCGGAAGTGGGTTAGACTTAAATGTGCTATTCATATCCTTCATGATGCTCTCTTTATGTTTCAATTCTTATCTTTTATGTGAGCATCATTGAAATCATCATGCCTAGCTAGGGGCGTTAAATGATAACGCTTGTTGGGAGGCAACCCAATTTTATTTTTGTTCCTTGATTGTTGCTCCTGTTTAGAAATAAATAATTTATCTAGCCTCTGTTATGATTGAGTTTTTATGTTTTAATTAGTGTTTGTGCCAAGTAGAACCGTTGGGAAGACTTGGGGAAAGTCTTGTTAATCTTGCTGTAAAAAACAGAAACTTTAGCGCTCACGAGAATTGCTGTCATTTTTTATTGGAGAGTAATATTTAGTTAATTATTTTTGAAGATGATTAATAGATAAATTACTCACTTACAGAAATTTATTTTAGAATTTTTGGGGTTCCAGAAGTTTGCGTTAGTTACAAATTACTACAGACTGTTCTGTTTTTGACAGATTCTGTTTTTCGTGTGTTGTTTGCTTATTTTAATGAATCTATGGCTAGTAAAAGAGTTTATAAACCATAGATAAGTTGGAATAAAGTAGGTTTAACAGCACTATAAATAAATAATGAGTTCATTACAGTACCTTGAAGTGGTGTTTTGTTTTCTTTCGCTAACGGAGCTTACGAGTTTTCTGTTAAGTTTTGTGTTGTGAAGTTTTCAAGTTTTGGGTAAAGATTCGATGGACTATGGAATAAGGAGTGGAAACAGCCTAAGCTTGGGGATTCCCAAGGCACCCCAAGGTAATATTCAAGGACAACCAAAAGCCTAAGCTTGGGGATGCCCCGGAAGGCATCCCCTCTTTTGTCTTCGTTCATCGGTAACTTTACTTGGAGCTATATTTTTATTCACCACATGATATGTGTTTTGCTTGGAGAGTCAATTTATTTTCTTAGGATTTGCTTGATGTTATTTAGAACAATGTTTGCATCTTTTATTTCAATAAAAGTGGCATTGATAGCCTTTACTATGCCTATTTTACAAGTCCATGTTGCTGTTTGAAAACAGAAAGTTTACCGCTGTTGCAAAAATTCCTAGAAAAGTCTGAATGTGATAAAATGTTGAAACCTTTTGCATAATAAGATATGATAAATTTACTACAGTGGGAATTTTCTTTCATAATTTTTGGAGGTAGGGAAGTATGGATCTTGCTGCACTCTTTACAGACTGTCCTGTTTAGGCAGATTGCTGTTCTGTTTGCATTGTTAACATATGTTTGCTTCTTTAATGATTCTATTTGAGGATAGGACTATTAAATATGCAGAGTAATTTAGTATGAAATGTTGAATAATAATTTTAGTGATTTGCTACAGTAGATTATGATAAGGTTTTTGCATTGGTTTATACTAACTTATCTCACGAGTCCTTATTGAGTTTTGTGTGGATGAAGCTTTTGAGATTTAGGGAGACCATGATATGGGAGGAATAAGGAGACACAAAAGCTCAAGCTTGGGGATTCCCAAGGCATCCCAAGATAATATTTCAAGAAGTCCCAAGCGTGTAAGCTTGGGGATGCCCCGGTTGGCATCCCACCTTTCTTCTTCAACAACTATCGGTTAGTTTCGGTTGATCCTAAGTTTTTGCTTCTTCACATGATGTTTGCCATTCTTAGAATGTCATTTTACTTTGTTTTGATTGCTGTTTGAATAAAATATCAAGATCTGAAATTCTTAAATGAGAGAGAGTCTTCACATAGCTACATAATTACTTAACTACTCATTGATCTTCACTTATATCTTTTGGGAGTAGTTTGTCATTTACTCGTGTGCCTCACTTATATCCTATGAGTAAATGGTTGAATGATTTGAATGTCATAAATCTGAAATTATATATGTTTCATATGCTTATCCCATGGGTAGTAATGACTTTACATATAAGAAGTAGAGGTGGTAAATTTATTGAAGGTTAGCAAACATTGTATTGGTCACTTGAACAATTCATGAAAGAATATTGAAGGAAGAGAGATTTCACATATAAATATACTATCTTGGACATCTTTTGTAATTGTGAGCACTCGTTAAAATATGACATGCTAAAAGGTTGATGTTGGACAAGGAAGACAACATAATGGGTTATGTTTTCTTATATTCGAAATAAAGTATATTGTCATGGATCGCCCAACACGTTGAGCTTGCCTTTCCCCCTCATGCTAGCCAAATTCTTTGCACCAAGTAGAAATACTACTTGTGCCTCCAAACATCCCTCAAACCAGTATTGCCATGAGAGTCCACCATACCTACCTATGGATTGAGTAAGATCCTTCAAGTAAGTTGTCATCGGTGCATGCAATAAAAATTGCTCACTAAATATGTATGATCTTTTAGTATGGAGAAAATAAGCTTTATACGATCTTGTGATATGGAAGCAATAAAAGCGACGGACTGCATAATAAAGGTCCCTATCACAAGTGGCAATATAAAGTGACGTTCCCTCGCATTAAGATTTTGTGCATCCAACTATAAAAGCGCATGGCAACCTCTGCTTCCCTCTGCGAAGGGCCTATCTTTTATTATTGTCTTTTACCTTATGCAAGAGTCATGGTGATCTTCACCTTTCCTTTTTCATTTTATCCTTTGGCAAGCACGTCGTGTTGGAAAGATTCTGATATATATATATATATATATATATATATATATATATATATATATATATATATATATATATATATATATATATATATATCCAATTGGATGTAAGGCATCATGAACTATTATTGTTGACATTACCCTTGAGGTAAAAGGTTGGGAGGCAAATCTATAAGCCCCTATCTTTCTCTGTGTCTGATTAAAACTTTGAACCCATAAATATCGCGTGAGTGTTAGCAATTGTGAAAGACTAAATGATAGTTGAGTATGTGGAGTTTGCTAAATCAAAGCTCTGACATGGACTCTTCCTGAAAATAAGATGAATTGTAATTGTTTGATGACTAATAACACGGTTTGTTAGTTTTCAAGAAAGTTTATGATCTATACTTCAACGTGTGAATAGCTTGTTACTTGATCATGAGAAGCTTTATCAAATGAGCTATTGTTATGATATATAATGATGCTAGAAAAGGTGATTGACATTATCATTGATCAAACTTGTGCACCTACTAGCATTCACACTTCATAAATTATTTCTTTTATCATTTACCTACTCGAGGACGAGCAGGAATTAAGCATGGGGATGTTGATACGTCTCCAACGTATCTATAATTTATGAAGTATTCATGCTATTATATTATCTGTTTTGGATGTTTATGGGCTTTACTAAACACTTTTATATTATTTTTGGGACTAACCTATTAACCTAGAGCCCAGTGCCAGTTTCTGTTTTTTCCCTTGTTTCAGTGTTTCGCAGAAAAGGAATATCAAACGGAGTCCAAACGGAATGAAACCTTTGGGAGAGTTATTTTTGGAACGGAAGCAATCCAGAAGACTTGGGGTGTACGTAAGGGAAGCAACGAGGAAGGCACGAGGCAGGGGGCGCGCCCACCCCCCCTGGGCGCACCCTCCACCCTCGTGGGCCCCTCGTGGCTCCCCTGACGTATTTCTTCCTCCTATATACACCAATATACCCTAAAACCATCGGGGAACAGAATAGATCGGGAGTTCCGCCGCCGGAAGCCTCCGTAGCCACCGAAAACCAATCTAGACCCGTTCTGACACCCTGCCGGAGGGGGAATCCCTCTCCGGTGGCCATCTTCATCATCCCGGCGCTCTCCATGACGAGGACGGGGTAGTTCTCCCTCGGGGCTGAGGGTATGTACTAGTAGCTATGTGTTTGATCTCTCTCTCTCGTGTTCTTGAGGCGCTACGATCTTGATGTATCGCGAGCTTTGCTATTATAGTTGAATCTTATGTGTTTCATCTCTCTCTCTCTCTCGTGTTCTTGAGGCGCTACGATCTTGATGTATCCTTAGACACACAAGTTGATCTTCGTGATCGTTCTCTTAGCCATGTGCGGTGCCCCCTTCCACCATAATCCTCGATAATATTGTAGCGGTGCTTAGGCGAAGCCCTGCAACGGTAGAACATCAAGATCGTCACCACGCCGTTGTGCTGACGGAACTCTTCCCCGACACTTTGCTGGATCGGAGTCCGGGGATCGTCATCGAGCTGAATGTGTGCTAGAACTCGGAGGTGCCGTAGTTTGGGTGCTTGATCGGTCGGGCTGTGAAGACGTACGGCTACATCAACCGCGTTGTCATAACACTTCCGCTTTCGTCTACAAGGGTACATAGATCACACTCTCCCCTCTCGTTGCTATGCATCACCATGATCTTGCGTGTGCGTAGGAAATTTTTTGAAATTACTACGTTCTCCAACAGTTCTCCCTCGGGGCTGAGGGTATGTACCAGTAGCTATGTGTTTGATCTCTCTTCTCTCTCTCTCTCTCTCTCTCTCTCTCTCTCGTGTTCTTGAGGCGATACGATCTTGATGTATTGCGAGCTTTGCTATTATAGTTGGATCTTATGATGTTTCTCCCCCTCTACTCTCTTGTAATGAATTGAGTTTTCCCTTTGAAGTTATCTTATCGGATTGAGTCTTTAAGGATTTGAGAGCACTTGATGTATGTCTTGCGTGGGATACCCGTGGTGACAATGGGGTATTCTATTGATCCACTTGATGTATGTTTTGGTGATCAACTTGAGGGTTCCGCCCATGAACCTATGCATAGGGGTTGGCACACGTTTTCCTCTTGACTCTTCGGTAGAAACTTTTGGGCACTCTTTGAAGTACTTTGTGTTGGTTTGAATAGATGAATCTGAGATTGTGTGATGCATATCGTATAATCATACCCACGGATACTTGAGGTGACATTGGAGTATCTAGGTGACATTAGGGTTTTGGTTGATTTGTGTCTTAAGGTGTTATTCTAGTACGAACTCTAGGATAGATTGAACGGAAAGAATAGCTTCGTGTTATTTTACTACGGACTCTTGAATAGATCAATCAGAAAGGATAACTTTGAGGTGGTTTCGTACCCTACTATAATCTCTTCGTTTGTTCTCCGCTATTAGTGACTTTGTAGTGACTCTTTGTTTCATGTTGAGGGATATTTATATGATCCAATTATGTTATTATTGTTGAGGGAACTTGCACTAGTGAAAGTATGAACCCTAGGCCTTGTTTCAACGCATTGCAATACCGTTTACGTTCACTTTTCTCATTAGTTACCTTGCTGTTTTTATATTTTCATATTACAAAAACCTATATCTACCATCCATATTGCACTTGTATCACCATCTCTTCGCCGAACTAGTGCACCTATACAATTTACCATTGTATTGGGTGTGTTGGGGACACAAGAGACTCTTTGTTATTTGGTTGCAGGGTTGCTTGAGAGAGACCATCTTCATCCTACGCCTCCCACGGATTGATAAACCTTAGGTCATCCACTTGAGGGAAATTTGATACTGTCCTACAAACCTCTGCACTTGGAGGCCCAACAACGTCTACAAGAAGAAGGTTGTGTAGTAGACATCAAGCTCTTTTCTGGCGCCGTTGCTGGGGAGGTTAGGGCTTGAAGGTATATCTTTAGATCTTGCAATCGAATCTTTTTGTTTCTTGTTTTATCACTAGTTTAGTTTATAAAAGAAAACTACAAAAAAATAGAATTGAGTTTGCCTCATAAGCTTCATCTTTTTAATATCTTTCGTGAGTATGATGGAAAGGAAAATATGTGCCAAAGTGTTAGAAGAAGAATGCATTAAAATGTTTGGCACTAAATCTTTGAATGATGAGCATGATTGCAATGTTGTTAGTATGAATTCCTTGAATATCCATGATGCTAATGACATGCAAAGCCACAAGGTTGGGGAAGCTATGTTTGATGAAGATGATGTTTTTTGTCCCCCAAGTTTTGATGAGCAAATTTATTATGATGAAAGCATGCCTCCTATTTATGATGATTATATTGATTAAAGTGGATTTGGAGGGGTCATGACTTTATTTTGTGATGAATCCACTATTTCGGAAGAGGTTCCAATTGATTATGAGAACAAAGTTGCTATCTATGATGATTATTGTGATGACATGTATGCTATAAAGAATAATGATAACCATGAAAATTGTCATCATGATTTTAGTTTTCAATTGGATTATGCCTCACATGATAGTTATTTTGTTGAGTTTGCTCCCACTATTATGAATGAGAAGAATTTTGCTTATGTGGAGAGTAGTAAATTTTCTATGCTCGTAGATCATGAAAAGAATGCTTTATGTGCTGGTTATATTGTTGAATTCATTCATGATGCTACTGAAAATTATTATGAGAGAGGAACATATGCTTGTAGGAATTGCAATAATATCAAGTTTCCTCTCTATGTGCTTAAAGTTTTCAAGTTATGCTTGTTTTGCCTTCCTATGCTAGTTGATTATTGTTCCTATAAGTTGTTTTCTCACAAAATCCCTATGCACCGGAAGTGGGTTAGACTTAAATGTGCTATTCATATCCTTCATGATGCTCTCTTTATGTTTCAATTCTTATCTTTTATGTGAGCATCATTGAAATCATCATGCCTAGCTAGGGGCGTTAAATGATAACGCTTGTTGGGAGGCAACCCAATTTTATTTTTGTTCCTTGATTGTTGCTCCTGTTTAGAAATAAATAATTTATCTAGCCTCTGTTATGATTGAGTTTTTATGTTTTAATTAGTGTTTGTGCCAAGTAGAACCGTTGGGAAGACTTGGGGAAAGTCTTGTTAATCTTGCTGTAAAAAATAGAAACTTTAGCGCTCACGAGAATTGCTGTCATTTTTTATTGGAGAGTAATATTTAGTTAATTCTTTTTGAAGATGATTAATAGATAAATTACTCACTTACCGAAATTTATTTTAGAATTTTTGGGGTTCCAGAAGTTTGCGTTAGTTACAAATTACTACAGACTGTTCTGTTTTTGACAGATTCTGTTTTTCGTGTGTTGTTTGCTTATTTTAATGAATCTATGGCTAGTAAAAGAGTTTATAAACCATAGATAAGTTGGAATAAAGTAGGTTTAACAGCACTATAAATAAATAATGAGTTCATTACAGTACCTTGAAGTGATGTTTTGTTTTCTTTCGCTAACGGAGCTTACGAGTTTTCTGTTAAGTTTTGTGTTGTGAAGTTTTCAAGTTTTGGGTAAAGATTCGATGGACTATGGAATAAGGAGTGGCAACAGCCTAAGCTTGGGGATTCCCAAGGCACCCCAAGGTAATATTCAAGGACAACCAAAAGCCTAAGCTTGGGGATGCCCCGGAAGGCATCCCCTCTTTTGTCTTCGTTCATCGGTAACTTTACTTGGAGCTATATTTTTATTCACCACATGATATGTGTTTTGCTTGGAGAGTCAATTTATTTTCTTAGGATTTGCTTGATGTTATTTAGAACAATGTTTGCATCTTTTATTTCAATAAAAGTGGCATTGATAGCCTTTACTATGCCTATTTTACAAGTCCATGTTGCTGTTTGAAAACAGAAAGTTTACCGCTGTTGCAAAAATTCCTAGAAAAGTCTGAATGTGATAAAATGTTGAAACCTTTTGCATAATAAGATCTGATAAATTTACTACAGTGGGAATTTTCTTTCATAATTTTTGGAGGTAGGGAAGTATGGATCTTGCTGCACTCTTTACAGACTGTCCTGTTTAGGCAGATTGCTGTTCTGTTTGCATTATTTGCATATGTTTGCTTCTTTAATGATTCTATTTGAGGATAGGACTATTAAATATGCAGAGTAATTTAGTATGAAATGTTGAATAATAATTTTAGTGATTTGCTACAGTAGATTATGATAAGGTTTTTGCATTGGTTTATACTAACTTATCTCACGAGTCCTTATTGAGTTTTGTGTGGATGAAGCTTTTGAGATTTAGGGAGACCATGATATGGGAGGAATTAAGGAGACACAAAAGCTCAAGCTTGGGGATTCCCAAGGCATCCCAAGATAATATTTCAAGAAGTCCCAAGCGTGTAAGCTTGGGGATGCCCCGGTTGGCATCCCACCTTTCTTCTTCAACAACTATCGGTTAGTTTCGGTTGATCCTAAGTTTTTGCTTCTTCACATGATGTTTGCCATTCTTAGAATGTCATTTTACTTTGTTTTGATTGCTGTTTGAATAAAATATCAAGATCTGAAATTCTTAAATGAGAGAGAGTCTTCACATAGCTACATAATTACTTAACTACTCATTGATCTTCACTTATATCTTTTTGGAGTAGTTTGTCATTTACTCGTGTGCCTCACTTATATCCTATGAGTAAATGGTTGAATGATTTGAATGTCATAAATCTGAAATTATATATGTTTCATATGCTTATCCCATGGGGAGTAATGACTTTACATATAAGAAGTAGAGGTGGTAAATTTATTGAAGGTTAGCAAACATTGTATTGGTCACTTGAACAATTCATGAAAGAATATTGAAGGAAGAGAGATTTCACATATAAATATACTATCTTGGACATCTTTTGTAATTGTGAGCACTCGTTAAAATATGACATGCTAAAAGGTTGATGTTGGACAAGGAAGACAACATAATGGGTTATGTTTTCTTATATTCGAAATAAAGTATATTGTCATGGATCGCCCAACACGTTGAGCTTGCCTTTCCCCCTAATGCTAGCCAAATTCTTTGCACCAAGTAGAAATACTACTTGTGCCTCCAAACATCCCTCAAACCAGTATTGCCATGAGAGTCCACCATACCTACCTATGGATTGAGTAAGATCCTTCAAGTAAGTTGTCATCGGTGCATGCAATAAAAATTGCTCACTAAATATGTATGATCTTTTAGTATGGAGAAAATAAGCTTTATACGATCTTGTGATATGGAAGCAATAAAAGCGACGGACTGCATAATAAAGGTCCCTATCACAAGTGGCAATATAAAGTGACGTTCCCTCGCATTAAGATTTTGTGCATCCAACTATAAAAGCGCATGGCAACCTCTGCTTCCCTCTGCGAAGGGCCTATCTTTTATTATTGTCTTTTACCTTATGCAAGAGTCATGGTGATCTTCACCTTTCCTTTTTCATTTTATCCTTTGGCAAGCACGTCGTGTTGGAAAGATTCTGATATATATATATATATATATATATATATATATATATATATATATATATATATATATATATATATATATATATATATATCCAATTGGATGTAAGGCATCATGAACTATTATTGTTGACATTACCCTTGAGGTAAAAGGTTGGGAGGCAAATCTATAAGCCCCTATCTTTCTCTGTGTCTGATTAAAACTTTGAACCCATAAATATCGCGTGAGTGTTAGCAATTGTGAAAGACTAAATGATAGTTGAGTATGTGGAGTTTGCTAAATCAAAGCTCTGACATGGACTCTTCCTGAAAATAAGATGAATTGTAATTGTTTGATGACTAATAACACGGTTTGTTAGTTTTCAAGAAAGTTTATGATCTATACTTCAACGTGTGAATAGCTTGTTACTTGATCATGAGAAGCTTTATCAAATGAGCTATTGTTATGATATATAATGATGCTAGAAAAGGTGATTGACATTATCATTGATCAAACTTGTGCACCTACTAGCATTCACACTTCATAAATTATTTCTTTTATCATTTACCTACTCGAGGACGAGCAGGAATTAAGCATGGGGATGTTGATACGTCTCCAACGTATCTATAATTTATGAAGTATTCATGCTATTATATTATCTGTTTTGGATGTTTATGGGTTTTACTAAACACTTTTATATTATTTTTGGGACTAACCTATTAACCTAGAGCCCAGTGCCAGTTTCTGTTTTTTCCCTTGTTTCAGTGTTTCGCAGAAAAGGAATATCAAACGGAGTCCAAACGGAATGAAACCTTTGGGAGAGTTATTTTTGGAACGGAAGCAATCCAGAAGACTTGGGGTGTACGTAAGGGAAGCAACGAGGAAGGCACGAGGCAGGGGGCGCGCCCACCCCCCCTGGGCGCACCCTCCACCCTCGTGGGCCCCTCGTGGCTCCCCTGACGTATTTCTTCCTCCTATATACACCAATATACCCTAAAACCATCGGGGAACAGAATAGATCGGGAGTTCCGCCGCCGGAAGCCTCCGTAGCCACCGAAAACCAATCTAGACCCGTTCTGACACCCTGCCGGAGGGGGAATCCCTCTCCGGTGGCCATCTTCATCATCCCGGCACTCTCCATGACGAGGACGGGGTAGTTCTCCCTCGGGGCTGAGGGTATGTACTAGTAGCTATGTGTTTGATCTCTCTCTCTCGTGTTCTTGAGGCGCTACGATCTTGATGTATCGCGAGCTTTGCTATTATAGTTGAATCTTATGTGTTTCATCTCTCTCTCTCTCTCTCGTGTTCTTGAGGCGCTACGATCTTGATGTATCCTTAGACACACAAGTTGATCTTCGTGATCGTTCTCTTAGCCATGTGCGGTACCCCCTTCCACCATAATCCTCGATAATATTGTAGCGGTGCTTAGGCGAAGCCCTGCAACGGTAGAACATCAAGATCGTCACCACGCCGTTGTGCTGACGGAACTCTTCCCCGACACTTTGCTGGATCGGAGTCCGGGGATCGTCATCGAGCTGAACGTGTGCTAGAACTCGGAGGTGCCGTAGTTTGGGTGCTTGATCGGTCGGGCCGTGAAGACGTACGGCTACATCAACCGTGTTGTCATAACACTTCCGCTTTCGTCTACAAGGGTACATAGATCACACTCTCCCCTCTCGTTGCTATGCATCACCATGATCTTGCGTGTGCGTAGGAAATTTTTTGAAATTACTACGTTCTTCAACAGTTCTCCCTCGGGGCTGAGGGTATGTACCAGTAGCTATGTGTTTGATCTCTCTCTCTCTCTCTCTCGTGTTCTTGAGGCGATACGATCTTGATGTATTGCGAGCTTTGCTATTATAGTTGGATCTTATGATGTTTCTCCCCCTCTACTCTCTTGTAATGAATTGAGTTTTCCCTTTGAAGTTATCTTATCGGATTGAGTCTTTAAGGATTTGAGAGCACTTGATGTATGTCTTGCGTGGGATACCCGTGGTGACAATGGGGTATTCTATATATCCACTTGATGTATGTTTTGGTGATCAACTTGCGGGTTCCGCCCATGAACCTATGCATAGGGGTTGGCACACGTTTTCGTCTTGACTCTTTGGTGTTAACTTTGGGGCACACTTTGAAGTACTTTGTGTTGGTTTGAATAGATGAATCTGAGATTGTGTGATGCATATCGTATAATCATACCCACGGATACTTGAGGTGACATTGGAGTATCTAGGTGACATTAGGGTTTTGGTTGATTTGTGTCTTAAGGTGTTATTCTAGTACGAACTCTAGGATAGATTGAACGGAAAGAATAGCTTCGTGTTATTTTACTACGGACTCTTGAATAGATTGATCAGAAATGATAACTTTGGGGTGGTTTCGTACCCTACCATAATCTCTTCGTTTGTTCTCTGCTATATGATCCAATTATGTTATTATTGTTGAGGGAACTTGCACTAGTGAAAGTATGAACCCTAGGCCTTGTTTCAACGTATTGCAATACCATTTATGCTCACTTTTCTCATTAGTTACCTTGCTGTTTTTATATTTTCAGATTACAAAAACCTATATCTACCATCCATATTGCACTTGTATCACCATCTCTTCGCCGAACTAGTGCACCTATACAATTTACCATTGTGTTGGGTGTGTTGGGGACACAAGAGGCTCTTTGTTATTTGGTTGCAGGGTTGCTTGAGAGAGACCATCTTCATCCTACGCCTCCCACGGATTGATAAACTTTAGGTCATCCACTTGAGGGAAATTTGCTACTGTCCTACAAACCTCTGCACTTGGAGGCCCAGCAACATCTACAAGAAGAAGGTTGTGTAGTAGATATCACCCCAACCCGAGATGGAGCGTGGTGCTAGTACACCATCGCGTCAGCCTTCTCCACCCCAGCTGCCCGAGACTGAGCCCATCAACGCAAGTCCTCCATATTGATCTCAGGCGTGTCAGCCTTCTCCAAAGCGAAAGAGAGCACCAAGCAAGAAACCCTCTCCTCCCGCCAAAAGGAAGTTGGCTTACGACAGGGGTGACGAGGAAAACAAGGCCATAGTGGATGCCGAAGTGAAGGCCTTTTTTGCTAAGAGGCCGCCCCCGCCACCAAAGGAGAAAATACCCGAGGAAGTCGTACAGCACTTTCTGGATATGGCTCAACCGGCTGTGAAGAGAACGGACTCAGACTATTAGCGCTCTGTTAATTAAGAAGTCATATCGTGCACAAAAAGAAAAAGAGTCGAGCTCGAGCCAAAGCAGGTAGTAAAAAATGCAGGAAAATTGTTCCCCAACTAGGAGAACAGGCAGTGCAATTGATCGCCCCGCTCATTGTACAATCACATGTGAGTACCGTCGATCATCCGGTAATAACCGACGAACATAGAATGCAGGCTAAAGAGGCCGGTCTCACTGTTGAACAACTCCTAGGCATCGAGTTTCTCCTCGGGTTTACAGAGGAGGAACTATCATGGAAATATGTCTCCGGCCAACCTCTGGTCAAGCCTGAGGAGATCCCGCTTCTATCAATGAGAATGCACAGATTGCATGAGTGGTACCTGAGATAAGTAAAGAACGGGCGAGAGGCCCTCATGGTGAAAGTCAAGGTAGAGCATTACTTCCATGAAAAAGATTTTAGAGTTGAGTTTCAAGAAATGTTTCAGTTATTCAATCAAGACGCACTCGACAAATCTCTCCTCAATTGCTATTGTATGTAAGTGATTTCTTTCTGTAATTTAAGTATCTAGTTGTGCTCCTTCATTACCTGTAATTATCCTCACTATATTCTTTTATGTGGTATTATGCAGAATGAAGATTTATGAAATGAAAAGAGATGGACACTATGGCATTGGGTTCATTGACCCAAATACATTTAACGAAGAGACATGGTCACGTCATAAAAAGACACAAAGAGAAGCTTGCTAGAGTTTTTTAAGCGACTAAATACCCAACCAGAAATACTATTTCCTTACAATTTCGGGTGAGTGTTACTGTCTTGTACTACAAATTCTGTTTTGCTTACTAGATGTTAATAAGTGTAGTTGATGAGTTATGCACATGCCCGCTTAATTATACAAACGTGTGCGCATGCAGTTTTCACTGGATCCTGCTAATCATTGAAGTTGACTTGGGAAAAGTTTAAGTATTGGACTCACTACTTAAAGAAACTAAAGAATACTCAATCATGAAGGGGATGATCGACAGGTAATTTCAATCATTATCGCACTATGTCGGCCTCTTTAGTTCATTTCCTGATATCAACTAATTAATAACTCCTTTATTCATTTTTTTGCCGGTGGGCAGGGTTTGGCAAAAGTTCATCAAACAGGTTCAATGGAAACAAGAGCTAACATGGGTGCGACCCAAGGTAATTAAGTAGTACTAGCTACGACCGCGCATCTCTTTAATTCTAGTTCCAATACCATTATCATGCTTGATTAATTATTATCTGATTGAATTCTATTCTCGTAAAGTGCATGAGGCAGACGTCAGGGAATAATTTATGTGCATACTACGTTTGTGCGAACATCTGCATTATGACGTCTGAAAGGACCAAATCTGCAAGACAACTTTGGGTACGTTTGCCAGAACACTATTCACAATTTTTATATCATTATCTAACATACATACACACAACTAATATATTCATATGATCTCTCTTTACAGATGTCGGAAATGCGGGATGAGCTCCTACCAAAGGATCGCATATGAGCACTTCAAGAGGAACTGGCGGGATTTTTGCTTGACCAGGTCAGAGATCCCGAAAGAGAATACCATTACATCTAATGCCTTCATGTAATGATCTGTAAATTGTAGGAGAAATTGTATATATAGTCCCTCCGTCTGGTAAAGAGTGTACGTTTAGCTTCAAAAAAATTCCACAAAAGTGTGTACTTTTATCTTCCCAATGCACTTTAAAGTAGAAAAAAATAATTCTCTCTTGTCACACGGTAATCAAGATCAATAACAAGCTGTACATCGTCTTCTTAATTTGTACATGCACTTAGCTCATTGGGGTTGCTTAATTAAAGAAGAGAGTGATGATGGTTGCATTTTTCCAATGCATTTTTCACTTTACTCCATAATTTGTCCTAAAATCTCTAGATGTACACTCTTCATCGGATGGAGGGAGTATGTGTGTATGAATGGTCGTATGAGAAATTCGATGATATATATATGATCGATTCTACAAGAAATTTTGTTTATACGTGCATAACATGTACAGTATGTAGCAGCGTAAAATATGTTTGAAATAAAAAAGAATTAAATGGGAAACAAAAATTAAAAGAAAAAATAAACCATAAACCCCTTAACCTTTTAGTCCCGGTTGGCGTCACCAACCGGGACTAAATGACCCCCAGCCCCCGGTGCGGGCTCGTGCCACGTGGTGGGCCTTTGGTCCTGAATCGTGACGAATCGGGACTAAGGGGGAGGGCTTTAGTCCCCACTCTTTAGTCCCGGTTGGTGAACCGGGATTAAAGGCCCTTATGAACCAGGACTAATGGCCAATTCTACACTAGTGAAGCTTTCTCCTAGTAATGTAGGTGGCTTCAGATTTACTAATGTATTACTTTGTATGATCTTTATAAATAATTAATAAAATGGCTGCATGCATCGCTCAGATGCAGAGGCCGGGATCCTCCTTTTCTTAAAAAAAAAGAGATTATACAGGATCAGGCCCCTCAGTGGTGGACGCAATAGCCCTAATTATGTGTGTAGGTGTTCTTGCATATAGTTCTGTATAGGGATTACAGGTATATATGTGATTGAGTGAGAGAGTCAGAAGATCACCCAACTATATGGAATGCGCCAATGCCATTTTCGCTATCAGCAAAAACATATTTCTAAACTTTTAGAATTGACACGCTATTTCCATTTAATTTTTATTTTCTTTTTATAAAAGATATAAGTTTTGGGTAAGTTGGAACTGGAATCCGTCAGGGAGCAGGTGTCACAATTCAGCTTGTATGGAGTTCATCGTGGTGAGTTTGTGGTATTGGAATCCATCATGGAATAGTAGGGCCGAACAATTGTGTTTCACCTATATATCGCTGTCCCTTCTCGGGCGGCAGTCTCCCAATCGTAAAATTCTGTTCGCCAAGTTGTCGTCAATTGTTCGCACCACCCGCCGTTGTCCTTACTGCTGCCTCTCGAATCGCTCCGTCGCCGTTGTCTCTCCCCGGGTCTCCCGTAGTCCCGCGCTTAGTATATCTGCCTCACCTAGACAGCAGCCATGGCCGCGTCCCAGAGCTCAGCAACGAGGACGGCCTCTACCTGCGCCCCGGAGACTGCGCATGGGACGCACCTATTCAAGATCCAAGGGTACAGCCTGTACAGAGGCTTCGGCGTCGGCAAGGTCATCCAGTCCGCTACCTTTGCTGTCGGCGGCTACGACTGGTGCGTCCACTTGTACCCTGACGGTGAAACGGAAGACCATAAAGATTGGTTGGCTGTCGACCTCCTGCTCCAGACTGATAACACTGAGGTGAGGGCGCTCTTCCATATTTGGCCGGTCGACCAGGCCACACAGCCTCCCGCGCCCGGGCCAAACCCCAATAATGCTACACTTACGGGCAAAAGGCGCACGGAATCACCTACGCGCAGAGATGGATTCTACTGTTTGGTGCTCAGGTTTTTTACTTTGCGTGAATTCCGGCTCGCTAGTTCTCTCGTTTGGCCACCTCAGCCCGTAGGCACCATTTCCGTAGCAGCAGCCAGCAAGTGTAGCATTATTGGGCCAAACCCTTACCAGACAGAACCGTTGGTGTTTGACAGTCGTGGCAATGCAGGCCACTGCAGGGGCAATCCATATTTCTTGAGGAAGTGTGAACTTGGAAGGTATATTATGGACGACATTCTTCTCATCGAGTGCAGTCTTACAGTGATCAAGTTCAAGGAGGCACAGGTGGTGGATGCCAAGATTAACGCCGAGGTCCAAGTGCCACCGTCCGATGTGGTGGATAACCTCGGTACATTGCTGGAGGCTACAGAGGGAGCAGATGTGTCTTTCAAGGTCAAAGTCAAACATGAGGTTTTCCCAGCTCATAAGATCATCCTCGCAATGCGCCATGCGGTCGCCGGTCTTTAGAGTGGAGTTCTACGGGCCACTCAAAGACGAACAAAGGCACAGCATAACCATTGAAGATATGCAACCCACAACTTTCAGAGGACTGCTTCACTTCATTTACTAAGATACGTTGCCTCTGTTGGATGACCTCAACTCTGATGAGTATCAAGAATTGCTTAGGCATTTACTTGTTGCTGCAGATATGTATGGTATGGAAAGGATGAAGTTGATGTGTGAGAGAAAACTTTGCGAGGTTCTTTCTACTGGACTGTGGCAACCACCTTAGCTCTAGCTGACCAGCATCATTGCAGCAAGCTCAAAGATGCTTGCATTGAATATATCATCTCTTCGAACAGAAAGGTTGATGTGATGGCAAGTAAAGGGTATGAGCACCTGAAAAGGACTTGTCCTACAATCATTGTTGATATATGGGAGAAAGCAGCTAACACCACAAATTTTAGTATGCTGACTGTGGATTAAATTTAGCATAGTTACTTCAGTTGAGACCTTTGCAAACCTTAGATTAGATTGTTTTTTCTTAAATTCTCGGAGATCTTCTCGACAAGGGTTAGTTTTGCAAAATGTATGTCTCCCCTTTGATAATTTGTTAACCTGTACATGAACCTATATATGCTAGATCAGTATCATTCTTAAATATGTTTTGATATGTAGACTAGTACATTTACTGTTTCTGTTTTACCCTTTAGGTGCTCTTTTAATTTCTTTATTGAAGCAGTGAGTGATTAACTACCATGACTACATCGATGGTGTAATATGACGAAGCTTTAGCAAATATCAGTATTATGGAAAGTTATTGATCAGTTCTGAAGTTCTCGGTGATGCCGTGATGCCAATTATACACTGTATAATATGTATATTAAAATACCAATGTCTTAGTTGTTCACATCATTGTTTCAATCTTAAATTTTAGTTTGCATTTTGTTACCAGATGTTCTATTTCTTTTAGAGTTTGGTAAAACTCTGAAACCATAGTTTCCACTTCGAGAAGTTTGAGATTTTGAAACAAAACCTGTGCAGATTCCAAAAGCACTACTTTGTCTCGTTAGCCTCCTTGTCCTGTGATTTTTATTTGCCTAGTACAACTCTACACTGTTGAACCAAAGAACTTGCATTGACACTATTTCGACTTCACATGGTGCTTTCCCTGCGATATTTTCTGCAGCCTACCTCCACTCTTCAATGGTGAATAAAAGCTAAGGGCCTCTTTGATTCAAAAGATTTTCTTATGGTTTTTGGAGGATTGGAAAGCTCAAGATTTTTATTCCTATGATGGCCATTTGATTCGTAAGATTGAATCCTAATATGAATTTTTACTAATATAAGGAATCATGTGTACTACACATTTCATAAGAAATCTGGCATCCACCACAACCACTTGGGAAAAAAATTCATGTGATGCTATCAAACAAACTCAATTCCTGTAGGATTTGAATGGGCATGCCATTCTATTCATGAGTTTTTTTCTCTGTTCTTGCATTTTGACAATCCTGCAAAACAAAGAGGCCCTCCTCCTGATGGGTTCTTAGTGGAGAGATTTCTATAGATATATTGGCCTTGAACTTGCAAGCTAACAAGATGCTTAGTTCATTCGAAGGGAGATTTACTTGGTTTTATGGTTCCATTTCTTGTCATTCTATGATATCCGGGGGCACTGTTTTTGGCCCTCAACTCTTTTTTTTTTTTGGCTTAGTTGTTGAAATATCTCACATGATTATCTCTCCTAGCGCATGATGTATTCTGTTAGGGATAGTTGTTGCTTAGAGATAGGATTGTAACCATTTAAATTCATCTCTATCTCTCTATGTCTTGTACTCCAAGTTATATATGCGCCACCACGGGATAAGCCCCATTCAATCAATAAATACCCACACGGCCCCCTCAGGAGGGTAGAACGCTTACCATAATTTCTACATGGTAATCAAAGCTGCCTCTTTCAGTACGTTCTGATATAATTAATCATTTGCACTGCACATTTCATAGGAAAACTGGCATTCGCACTTGAAAAAATATCCTTTTGTTTTTCCTATGATGCTATCAAACAAACTTAATTCCTGTAGGATTTGAATGGGCTTGACATTCTATTCATGAGTTTTGTTTTCTGTTCTTGCGTTTTGACAATCCTGCAAAACAAAGAGGCATTCCTTTTGATGGGTTCTTAGTGGAGAGATTTCTATAAGGACGTGACTAACTTCCGGACGGCAGGAATTTAGCGATAGGTGCGGAGGATTGATAGAGTATTGAGTATTGATGCATCGAGTGTACGCAGACCGGTTCTTTCACGTAAACTCCACCTCCCTTTTACCATATATATGCATGCATGCAGAAAAAGACAAAATTAATGATGTCATCCTAGATTCCTTTTAATTTCAAAAATCAAAATGTTTTGTAGCTCAAACTGTTGCCCCATTGAAAAACCGTCTTCACATAAAAGATTCGTTGCGAGGAGAGCTTCGAAACTAGATCCCATGTTGTTATGTTTCGTCGAAAAAAATTCGGGTCAAAAGTTATCAGATCTAGGCTAAATAAGTTGTCACATCTCTGGTACGTCAGTTACCATCCTGTTTACATAGAAATTACCAGGGCATAAAAATGGCTAATCCAACATTCTCTCCACATGCAAATGCACGATAGCACGTGAAAGCTGATGTCATTGTAGATTCTCACTATTACGAAACTATAAAATGTTTTATAGCTTAAACTATTGTTTCTGACTGAAAAATCGTTTCCACATAAAAAATCCATCGTGATGACAACTTCAAAACTAGATCCCATGTTGGTATGTTTTGATCACTTTTTTCGTCAAAAGTTACCATAAGTTATCATTTATGTTATATGTATGTTAACATATTATTTATGCAGAAGTGATCGGGGGTGTGTTTTCAACGATTCCTTTCCCCCGGGTCAACGTTACTGCGGTATTTGTAGCTAAGTTATCAGGTCCGCGATACATATATTACCATGCTATTTGCATAGAAGTAACCGGGGTATGTTTCAACAACCTTTTATTCGGGTCTAAAGTTATCGTGGTGTCTATACCTAAGTTATCAGGTCTACGGTGCTTATATTACCATGATAACTATACATGACTTACCGGGGGGTATTCAACTATTTTTTTCCAACATCCCTCATCATTGTCGCCAAAGTTACAAGAAGTGGGGAACATAAGTTATCAGGTATGCGTTGTGTGAGTTATCATGCTATTCACACAAAAATTACTGGGGATATATTTCATCAAGCGCCCTTACCCCATCCGGTCGCCAAATGTATCAAGACCGGGGTACATAATTTATCAGGTCTGCGATGTGTGAGTTGTCGTGCTATTCACATAAAAGTTATCGAGGGTATATTTCATCACCCCTCGTCGCGAAAAGTTACCATGACCGGGGTGCATAAGTTATCAGGTCTACTATGTGTGAGTTACCATACTATTCACACCAAAGTTATCGGAGGATATTTCATCAACCCCCTCTCCCCCCGCCCCCGCACCTAAGTTATCAGCATCGGGGTACATAAGTTATCAGGTTTATGATGTGCGAGTTGCCATGATATTCACACAAAAGTGATCGGGGGATAT
>NC_041392.1:709575812-709599706 GCF_002162155.2 Triticum dicoccoides
ACGTAAGTTATCAGGTCTATGATGTGTGAGTTACCATGGTGTACACAAAAAATGACGGTATATTTCATCAACCCCCTCCCCCTCCATGTCGTCAAAATTACCATGGTGTCATCGACTCGAGATGAGTTGGTAAAATAATCTACTTAAGTGCGGAAAAGATCAGACATCACATTAACTTTTGTGCAAACCTAGAAGGGAATGTAGGGTGGTTGGCTAGTAGAGTTACCTCATAAAGTCATAAGAGGTACAAAGGATCTAAACATTTTGTGCATATAACCATACTAATAGAGAAGATGAGTCATCGGACTAGAAAACAACAAGAAAACAAATGCCAAAATGGTAAGAAAAAAGGCGAGCACCAGAAAACACAAGCTTAGTGTAGGGCATGTGGTTACCTGCCACAGTTATCTACCAAGAGGTATGGGGATAGCGCACGCACCATGCAATTAAAAATTAATGGCGTCGTCTGTGTTCGGATCTATTGTGAGTTTCCGGTCGATGGGAAGTTAGCTTTCTCGTATTTACATAGAAAATATCGGATTACGTTTCAACATACATTTTTCATTGGGTCAAAATGTAAGTTATCATGTCTATCATGTGTAAACTACTATGATATTTGCACATAATTTATTGGGATATGCTTGAACAAAAAATATTAGCGGGGTGTTTCTAGGCGTAAGTTATTTGGACTTTTAGCGCATCTTCTTAACTAGAAAAACGGAAAGAAAATGTTCAGACAAGGGGAAAGAAATTTGGTTCACAAAAAAGAAAAGAAATAAAATAGTTTGTCACATACATGTGGTAAAAAAAACTACCTAACTAATCATATAAGAAAGACCTGGACCCTGTTGACAAGAACTAATCAGGTGTGAGTTGGCTAGCTCGATGCCCCTACGTAATTCTTTTTTTCGCCCCAGAAAATTGGATCACCTGGTAAAAAAAGGTGAGCACCGGGATTACGCTGGCGAGCGCGTGAATTACGGGATGGCAGTACGATTGCGACGTGCTAGGAAGGTTTGCCGAAAAATCAGGAAAACAGATCGAGGCCCATGCATGCGCATCGGACGGCGATGTGATCGTTCGGATCTGTTGCGAAATTCCAGTCGAATGTAATTTAGCTTTATCGTTTCTGTAAATATATTGGCCTTGAACTTGCAAGCTAACAAGATGCTTAGTTCGTTCGAAGGGAGATTTACTTGGCCTGGTATGTACATATACTCCTACTTCTTCGGTTTTATGGTTCCATTTCTTGTCATTCCATGGTATCTTGGGGCCTTGTTTTTGGCCCTCAATTCTTTATTTGTTTGGACTTAGTTTTTGCGTTTTTATATAGGGATTGAGGGATTAGGGACTTCCGTAGCACAATTTGATTCTCTTTGCATCCGGGCTGGCCCAGAGGGCGGGGCGATGCGATGCGGCGACAACCCTAGTGGGCCTCCAGTGGCAGGGATCCTGGTCAAAGATATTCTTGCTACACAGCCAGCAGGGAGCTCCTAGTCGGCGCCTTAAGCGCCGGCTAGGAGATCGGGCGCCCATGCGCCTTGCAAGTTGGGCCAGCCCACGAAACATGTCGACCAGCAAACTTGTGCGAAAAAAATCCCAAAATCATGGCTGCAACAGGATTCGAACTCATGACGTTCATTCGATGTCCGAGCTCCCTAACCATGGAGCTACCGGCCTTGAGTGATTTGTACCAGCCTCAAATACCTAATAACCCAGTCGTAGCGCTATTTGTTGCACATAACTTCGTACAGTATGGCCTAATTTTTTTGGAAACATAATCGTGATAAGAAAAAGTTCATGGATTTTGAAACAAGTCAATCATTTTTAAAGAAAAGTTTACAAACTTGAAAAAAGTTCATTGATTTTTAAAACGAGTTCATCATATTAGAAAAAAAGTTCATCAAGTTTGAAAAAAGTTCATCGAAATTGAAAAACATTTCCATGGTTTTTCAAAACCAAATCTACAAATTTGAAAAAAGTTCATCAAATTTACAAAAAGTTTCTTGAGTTTGAAAAAACGTTCATCGAATATGAAAAATGTTCATTGAATTTGAAAAAAGTTCAGTGAATTAAGTAAAGTTTATTAAAGTAAAAAGATTAATCGAATTTGAAAAAAGATCCTCAAATTTGAAAAAAAGTTCATCAATTTGAAAAAAAGTTAGTAAAATTTAGAAAAGGTTTGTTAAATTTGAAAAAAATCATCGAATATGAAAAAGTTCGGTGAATTAAGAGAAGTTCATTGAAGTTTAAAAAAGTTCATCGAATTTGTAAAAAGTTCAGCGAATTTGAAAAAAAAAGTTCATCAATATGAAGAAAAATGTTCACGAATTATAATAAAAATCATTAATCCCGGAAGAAAAAAAGAAAAACATAAACAAAAAAAGAAAAAAAAAGAAAAATGAATGTTTTTTTTAAGTTTGGAAAAAGGAAAGTTAAACTAAGAAAAGAAGTAAAAGTATGTTTGTGATCACATTGGGCAAGGTGGCATGATGGTTTGTGCTGGTTAGCTCGAAGTAGAGATCGCTAATTCGATCCCCCGGGTTAGCTGCAGGCGCCTGTTTGCAAAATACACATAAATGGGTGCCTACAGCGTCAAATAGGGAATGCCCGGCCAGCAGTCCAAAACAAATCGATCATGGTTGCACAAGTTGGCAAGCAAGTTGATCGATGCGTCCTGTACACATGAAAAAACAGCGGTCAAAATTTGAGATACTCTCAGAGCAAAAAAACAGTTTGAGCAGATTCCCTATCTTTATATGGTGCCAAAAAAAGTGTATATCACACCCAAATTTTTGCTACAAGTGATATGCATCCACTAAAAACAAAAGACGCCTTACGGATTCAACTGCCATGATGAAACCTCCCTACTGCCAACCATCACCATCATACGCCGATTCTAGCCAGTTCTCGCCGCTGTCATGACTCTGTCTGCCGCCCCAGCCCCACTACCACCACGCCGTCTGACAAGTCCGCCGCAATAACCTCTGCAGCCACCGCCGGTTCAAGCCATAGCCCGTCCATCCACGGGCCGAAATGGTCGCCTCCACACCACCGTGAGATGTGGAGGTCGATTAGTAGCCAAGAGACTTCCAATCGATCGACACGATCACCGTCGAGCTGTAGCTCCGTTATGCACTCGGGCGGCGTGGCACCGCTAAAGTTGGATCCACACCCAGCTCCTATGGGGCCCCTTGTCCCTCCCGATGCGATTCATTGGCAACCTAGCGACCATCGAGGCCCCGACGAGCTACGTTGGCTGGAATTGAGCTCGGTGCCCCGACAACCATGAGATCAACCACCTGAACTCCCCGCCATCGGATCCTTATGAGAGTACCCAAGCTGAAATTTTAGGGCACCAGTTGTAGGGCATCTGTTATGGCAGAAAATTTTCCGTCTTCCAAAAAACTTCTCTCTCCTACCCTAAAACCATTTTTAGGGCACCCGTTTTTTCATCATCTGTTGGAGATACTATTAGAAGAACACTTTTATCGTGCTCTGAGTTTGGGCTTTGGTAGAGAACTTGATTGTACATATTTGTCGTGCGGGAGTGGCTCACGGAGTTACAGTATACATTATCTAGTGATGACTATACAACTATATCAATGATTATGTGGGCAGTTTGGTCGTCTCAAAGAAACGCTATTCATTAAGAAATATTTCAGGTCCAGGAATTATCATGGGTTTTCTCGAGAACTTAGTCTCTTAGTTGAAGTCAATACCCAAGAAGGTACAGCCTGCTAGGACAACTAGACTTAAAATGCCACATTCTAAGTGCTTCATGGTTTCTTTTTTTATTTTCTTTTTTTTGCGGGTGGCGTGCTTCATGGTTTCATGAAGGTAAACACCGACGAAGCTATGGGAAATCATCAAAAAATCAGGCTGCAAGTGCTATTTGGCGGTCGGAAGATGGATCGTACATGGGCGCCTTGGCGCTGGTCGTCACGGGAATTCAGAGCCCTCCAATTGTTGAAGCTATAGCTTGCACGGAAGCCTTAGACCTCACCCTCGATCTGAACATTAAAAATCCTAGAACAATAGAGGGAGAAGGCTCATGTGGCTTTTTAATTAAGAAGGAATATGTGATACGCCCAGAGGGTTTCGAACCCGCACTGATGGGAGCACGCAACTGCCGCACCACTGAGCTAGGAGCCCATCCATCCTTGATCTGAATATCACGAGTGGTCGTGGCGTCGGATTGTCAGATGCTCATCAAAGATATTGAAGAAGGCAATAAGTGAGAATATAGCATCATTTTAGCCGAGATAGTTTACCGTCAAAGTTTTTTTTTACAAGAATGTGATTTTATTCATCAAAAGACAGCCAAAATCTTACAACCAGTGATGAAATAAAATCTGGGGCGGTATTGTCCCAAAGATACGGAGATCTAGAACTGTAACTAGATTTAGCGAGACAATCAGCAACGTCATTTGCCTCCCTCTTGTACAAACTGAAGTTGATCATCCCAAACTCCTTTGGTAGCTGGTAGCATTCCATAATGGTGGCAACATTAGACCCATAATAATTCTCAGCATTGTTAACTGCCTCAGTAACAAGCTAGCTGTATGATTCCGCCATTTACTCGGATGCAGCCCATATTGTCAGCCAGGATTAATCCATTGCGAAGGTGAGGGCTCCAGCCGCTTTGGCGTCACACACAAATTTGACATGTGTTGAAAAATAGAAAACCCCGAAGAAAATCGAAAAAGAAATAACGAAATCCGAAGAAAAAAAGAAATAGAAAAACAATAAAGGAAGAGAAAAAGAAAAAAAGGAAACTAAAGAAAACGAAGGAAAACTTATCCAAACAGTCAAATCAAGGACGCCGATAACTGCCACACGTGTGGTGTATCGGGTAGTTGTGCCATACGCCTCGTGTGGCATGAACAGAAATCAGCCCGCACGACCGCGTCCGGGCGCGCAAAGGCACGGCCCGCACGTCCGGTGTGTGGCAACCCCGCCCGCACGTCCGGGCCAGAGGACCCAGCAGCCCGCACGACCCAGCCGTCCCGGCCTCTGATCGATCCTCAATCCCGACTGCCGCCATCTTCTCCCACCTCCCGAACCCCTACCTCCATCGCCGGCCTTCTCTGGTTGCTATGGCAACCAGAGCAGATCCGTAGGGCCTTCCCACCGCAAACCACACCCCTTATCTCCCCCACCCCCCCACCCCACCCCCACTCCAACAACGCCCTCCAAAGACGACCAGCTAAAAGCAGGTGAATCTCCCGACCTCCCTGCTGCTTCTCATCCTTCTTCTGGGTAGAAAATTGCAAAATTACCGACGAAGGTGGCAACTAGATCCATCCTACAGGGGTAAAACACTACATAGGTTGTGTGTCTTCACAGTTGCCAAGCAGAATACACTAGATCTGCCATGTACTACGCTAGAGATAACCGCAAGTTCTCAGTAGATTGATGCACGTAGTTGGTAAATGAAATGGATGTGTAGGAATCCATAAAAAGGGAGAGAAAAATTGAGAAATTTGGAATAAATGGGGGGTGTGAAAATTAATTGCCACTGGTGTCTAACGTCAGTTGCCACCTATCATTGTCGTCAACTGCCACCATGTCAACTTATTGCTTGCCATCCTATTGTAGAGGCTGATGCCATCGAATCAAACGGATAGCTAGCACCCAGATTTTAGAAAAGATAGTGGTTGAGAGCACATTGGCAGAAACTAGACGCGGAAAAGAATGAATCACGAAGATGGCGCTGATACTTGGGGTTCTCAAAGACCAAAAACGCCCCCTTGGGATGCATCAGAGTACAGTCAACTCATTTCTACAGGGCCGTTGCTGCCACTACTAGAACAGTATGCAGGCATTGGTATGGTGCGTGATAACAAAAGAAAAGAACATTTGCCATGTTCGCAACGATGAAGATGACTTTCTACTTATGTCCTACACTCTCGTTTTTTCGCAGGTTCTTATAACCAAACCACACTCATGGGGGCTCCGTGGCAAGTTCAGTCGCAGGGCGCTAACACTGACAAATGTACGGGCAGCCAACTTCAACTAGCTAATATGGCTAATCAAGGTAACGCATACGAAAAAGAACACATACTGGTCTGGACATGAAAAATAAACTTGCAAAGGTTGGCAAAAGACTCACAAGTTATGTCGGGGGAAAATGCAAAGCCTTCATGCAGCAGCAGGCAGCACCCATGTACCTGCCATCGACGTCATACACAGATGAGTCCATAAAAAGTGAAGTTGCGGACGGTGAATTAGCACAAGGAGCATAGTTGACAACAGTTGCCATGACTGGACAACTGCAATTGCCATGAATGAATAAATGTAGTTGTCATCCCTGGACAACTGTTCTTGTCCTCCCTGGACAACTGTAGTTGCCATGGAGGAACAATTGCAGTTGCCATTCCAGGACAACTGCAGTTGCCATGCCAGCACAAACTGCAGTTGCCATGTATTGACCAACTACTACAATGCTTACAGGTTATTACGGTGATGGTACCCCGGCAAACGTCTCATGGCAAGCTTCATAGATTGTAGATAGAGCACGTCAATTTGGTGTCACAGACCACACAAGATGGGCACATGCAGCACAACAAGGTAAGGAAAAAATTGGACCATAAAAAGAGCACTACATTTGTTTTTATGGCAAATAGCACATGACGAAAAAAGAAGATTGTATCAGTGATGGTGGACAAAATCAAGCATAAAACGCTAACAAGTGGTTGTGTGCAATGAGTCATATATTGTTTTCAGAAATTTGCCAACTGCTAGAAGCATGTGTGCATCACTAATGGTTGATCGCATTTGCCTAGTGAGCTCAAGCCTAGAATGCAAAGTTTTGATGCTAAAACACACTGGTTGCCATGTATTGGTAGCAGTATTTGCCATGTATGCAGGATTGCAGCTGCCATGCATATAGAATCCAAGTTTTCGTACTAAAAAGGAGCTGGTTGTCGTGCATTGGCAAACAATAGTTGCCATGTTTGTTGGACTGTAGCTGCCATGACTGGACAAGTACAGTTGCCATGCATGTCCACACGCAGACTCACGGCTTGCTGTTTGAATGATGTCATGCCAAATCACTTGAAGTTGATGTGATCCGTTACAAATAAACATGTTATTCAAGCAAAATCTTACACTCGTACCTGTTTATTCTATTACAGGGCCTACAACTATAGTGAACAGCGGCGCAGGGACATCTACTGCGGGGAGCTCTGAGCGCACGAAGGATGCGTTCCACCAGCCAGCCAACAATCATGCCGCAAACAATGCTGAGTCAGAGTTGGACATGACAATCATTCCAGCAATGCCGACAGGCACCCCTTTGAACACAAGCACTGGCAACACTCAAGTAGATGAAACCGCCGCCGATACTGAAGTGAATGATGAAACTGATGACGTAGCACAAGGGGATGAAGATGGTGGGCAATCGAAGATCATGGTACCTCAGCCACCGTACATTGGGCAGAGATTTGAATCATTCGCAGAAGCAAAGGAATTCTACCAGACATATGCAAAGTTCCATGGGTTTGTAGTCAACACCGAATACAATAGGAAAATTAAGAAAACTAACGAGTACAGCAGAGGTGAGATGAGGTGCCACAAGGCACGAAGGAACAAGAAGGGGAAAGGTGTTGCGCCTGTAGTTCCGGAACGAAAGAGAGGTATCATTCTCAAGACCGAATGCCCTGTCCGGTGTAAGCTAAATGTAGATGGAGCACAGTGGATGGTCACTGAATATTTTGACGAGCACAACCACAAACTCATAAAGAAGTTAGACCTGGTGAAATTTCTGACTGCCCACAGAGGATTCACCCCCCTCGAGAAGAAATTCATAAAGCTGCTACATGATTGTAATGTCGGTCCATCAAGAATGGTCC
This sequence comes from Triticum dicoccoides, assembly GCF_002162155.2. Classification (NCBI taxonomy): domain Eukaryota; kingdom Viridiplantae; phylum Streptophyta; class Magnoliopsida; order Poales; family Poaceae; genus Triticum; species Triticum dicoccoides. The sequence continues at coordinate 709,583,669 of NC_041392.1, forward strand.
AGATACTATCACTCATCCACAGCAAAAACGGGACTCTGAGTAGCATGCCCTACATACCAGCTGACGTCACAAACCTAAAGGTAAAGTATCATAGAGAGAGCAAGTTGGCTGACATAGAGGCCACAATGGCCTACTTCGATGAGAAAGCGAAGGAAGATCCAGATTTCTTCTACAGTATAAGGTTGGACGATGAGGACCGTGTCAGGAAAATGTATTGGGTGGATGGTGCTGCAAGGAGAGCCTACAAACATTTCCGAGATTGCATTTCATTCGACGCGACGTATCTCACTAATATGTACAAGATGCCATGCGCTACATTCATAGGAATAAATAACCACAATCAGTCGTTGCAGTTCGGATGCGGGCTCGTTCGGAACGAAGACACGGATGGGTACGTTTGGCTGTTCAAGACCTTCTTGGAGTGCATGGATGGACTTGCTCCGATGAACATAATAATAGACCAGGATTTTAGCTTGCGTGCAGGCATAGATGAGGTCTTTCAGTTGGTAGTGCACAGGCACTACAGGTGGCACATTATAAAGAAGGCTGAGGAGACGCTAGGACCATTCTTTGCTGACCGTCCAGAGTTGCACAAGGCATTCGAGCTATGCGTGGACCACAGCTTGACGGTGGAGGAGTTTGAAAGGAGCTGGATGGCCATGATTGAAACATATCAAGTCCCAGACAACGAGACTCTTGCTAATATGTGGGAGAAGCGAATGTACTGGGTGCCGGCCTACTTCATGCAGTGCTTCTTCCCGTTTCTGCAGACTACGCAGCGCAGCGAGGGGTTCAATACTGTTTTGAAGCGGTACGTGAGCCCTGGCAACTCATTACTACAGTTTGCCAAGCAGTACACAGCTTTGCAACAAAAAATATTGGGATCTGAGCTACAGCAAGAAGCGAACACCACACTAAAGCACCCAAAATTGCTAATGTATTTACCGATGGAGAGGCAAATGAGCAAGATATACACCAACAAGATCTTTAACAAGTAAGTCAGTTACGTTACGGTCGTATTTGTGCAAAGCACGAATGCAGTAGGTGACATATAGAATGCAATGCAGTTGCCATGATATGTGGTTGCCATGTTTAATGAAATATTGTTTGCCATGTTTAGTCAGCTGCAGTTGGCATGTTCAATGGAAATTCTATTTGCCATGCTTACCCGGATGCAGTTTCCATGTTCAATGAAATGCAGTTGCCATGTTTTAATGCACTGTATTTCCATTGGGCATGTTGGTATGCAAATGCCAATGTCAACTGAAAAAATGTTATGTTGTTGCCATATCTACTGAAATGCAATTGTCATGTTTACTAAAATGCAACTGCCATGTTTGCTGAAATACAATTGCCATTGTTTACTCAATTGTAGTTGCCATGTTTAATAAAATGCAGTTGCCATGTTTTATGCAATGTGCGTCCATTGGGAATGTTGGTGTGGAAATGACGATGCCCAGTTGAAAAATGTTATGCAGTTGCCATGTCTAATGTACTGCAGTTGCCATGTCTAATGTACTACAGTTGTCATGTCTTATGTACTATATTTTCCATGTTCAAGGTGATATGTTTTCCATGTTCAATGTACTATAATTGCCATGTTCAAACAAGAATGTACTTCTATTTCCATGACAACATAAGGTGCTACAAAAAAAGAGCACACGATAGTTTAACAGAAAACACACAAAACTTGCAGATTTTAGGAAGAAATAAAGTGTGCCAGCATGTTCACGGCTTTCCAGGTGGACGAACATACGTTCAAGGTGTGTTCTATTTTGGGCATGTCAGATTCAAAACCTGAAGACCCGGACAAAGGAAGGAACTACTTCATGAAAGCCTCAATCGGCCAAGGCGAATACTACTGCCAATGCTGCAATTTTGAACGGGACGGCATTGTATGCTGTCACATACTAAAAGTAATGGACATGAACGCTGTGACACGGATGCCCCGCCATTTCATAAGGCGGCGATGGACTCGGGACGCTGACGACACGTTGGCGCCATAGACAACAAACACAGTTTTGGCTGTGCATGACGAGAGACCTGAGTCAACCATGGAAGTCGCGAGGCACGTTGTGCTGACAAAAACTATACTGAGCTAATTGATGAAGAGTGCAAGAGTGATGAGACAGCGAGAGTCGCATAAAAACACAGGAAGGCCCTGAAAAGAGAGCTTGATGAGATCAAGAAGAGGAAAGCTGAGGAAGCCTTACACAGGTTCCCTCGCACATCAAGTGTGCCTTCGTCCACGGGGCCATCATCTGAAAACTCGGAGATAAGATCAGGAACAGCAAGTACACAAACTCAGGTCAGGAACCTGCCCCGTTCCATCACAAAGGGGCGTCCAAAAGAGATAAGGTACAAGTCGGGATTGGAGATTCAAGCAAAACACAAGAAAATGAAGAAAGGGACGAGCAATCCGTAAGCAAAATTGGGGCGCTGTGACATGGTCCTTGGGGACATTTTGTTTTGTAACCTAGGTGTTGTGAATTTTTTCTAGAAATGGGAGACTGACTCTTGACGGACATCAGAAGTTGCAGGAAAAATGCATTGAATGGGTAACTGCAGTTGCCATCTTGTGTGTGCTTGATCTGCCAAGTTATATGTGTTTAATCTGTCATGCTATTTTGTACTAAATATGCCATGATATTTTATACTGAATCTATCATGGTAAATATACTGGGTCTACCATCTTGTTTATGCTGAACCTGTCGTGTTCTTTGTACTGAATCTACCCTGTTAGCTGTACTGAAAAATGCCATGTTATTTGTAATGACTCTACATCGCGTATATTTTCATGATAATTCGACACGCTTTAGTCACACATGCTGTGTTGTGTGCAATATACGGGAAACAAAGTTGAAAAAGCGTAACGTGCATCAACCGCGGAAAAGGTTATGGCTACATGATCAAAACTACCATGGTAGCTGGTGCAGTTAGCAATGAAAAAGAAGAAGCAAAACAGCCAAATGAAAAAACAACGATGACTTTTAATAACCATGTCTGATGAACTACAGTTGCCATGTTTTAGAACATAGTGCATGCATTTGAAGCAGCAACCTGGTGGTGCAAACGATGAAACCACAAATAATAATAATAAACATAAAACGTATCTACTAACACGCCTAAAATAGGTTCACATCCACATGAAATATTATAGAAAATATTCAAATGTCACTCACGAACCACCACTGAGTACTAGGCTACTCGGGGTTGCAGTCATAGAATAGCACACGGGCATAGTTTTTGAGAAGAACAAAAGGTAATACCTTACATTCCTCGGCAACAGAATGTAAGGTATGCGTCCGGTGTGTAATGCCACGTATCACTTGTACTTTTTGAAGACTTTCTTGACAGCTTCCTCCACGAACTCGCGTGCTCCGGACCGCTTGTTGAAATCTTCATTCGTCAACCAGTTCCATGTGTACAATTTCCGGAGCTCAACGACCGTTGCAGCATTGACAGCGGGAACAAGTCTACCTTCCCACTTTGCAAGGTATTCCAACATGTGAAAGACACAGTCCGTCCTGCACAAAGAAAAAGAGTCAGGTGAACTCGCAAAAAGGACAGACATATCAATGATAAAATTCAATTCATATGTAACACCAAAGAGGGGTGGGATTGATGTAAAATGGCACATGAAGGAGGGTAGGAAATTACGTGTTCCCTTGTTTCGTAGTCGCCACATACTCAATCGGGAAATGACTGATCTGTACCTTTGAGTTTTCGTAGTGATGGTTCCATGTCTCTTTGACGTTGTTGATGAAGAATTCAGCATGCGAAGTAAGGTCTGCATCGGCTGCCGAACGCATTGAATCAAGCACCTCAAACTGTTGGTTCTTCAGATCAAGACAGATCGCGTAGTAGTGACCACACTTGTCGTCTGGGTCGTGTGGTGCAAGCTCCTAGAACATGGGGAACATGACCTGCATGTAAAAGTGAAGAAAATGAGAAGCAAAGTTCACATGAAGAACAGCAAAGGGACAAAAAAAGTAGAATCATGTAGAATGTTTAGTTATAGTGCATAGTTGAAAGAAAGTTGCCGTCCATGTATGAACAAAATTTGCCGTGTATTTTACTTTGAAGTTGCCACATAGTTTGCATGGGATGCAAAAATCAAAAAGTCAGTTTGCACGGCAACTGATGCCGCATGAAACATCTGCCACATAAACAGAGTGCAGATAATGGCAAAAAATCATACCATGTGAAAAAAAGTGCAAACAGGAAAGGAGTACTCACATATTTCTTCAGTGTGAGCTTGAATTGACCGTGTTGAGCAAAATTCTTCGTCGGGATTTTGTGGTGGAAGTCACCATCCCATATTTTGCAGGTCACACTGTAATGCATGATTGTTTTGTCGGGACACATATCCATATGCTTGTTCATGTAGTCAATCCCGCATGCAACTACATTCTTCGACATTTTACCGTTTGGCCTCACGGACTCGGCAAGATCACCCAGGTCGACGTATGTCGCTTCACATTGAATGACCTTGGTTCTGTCCAAACATGAGCTTTATGAAAATGATATAACATGAAAGAATCATGTCTACTAAGTAAAAAAGGATGAACTAAAATGTAAGCAGATCATATATAGAAAGTAGAAAAAATATAAATGGTAGAAAGAGCAAAGCAAAATGTGGTCATTACGCTTTCAGCTCCTTCATGTGCTTGCTGCTGACCCTCACATTTCCAAATCACTTGACAATATCGTACAGCTGGGTCTGTTCCTTTGTGGCCCTGACTTCGGGCTCGTAGTCTTCCGCGGGAGGTGGGTGAACTACCCTCTGCTGCCTCACAGAACCAGGGGTGGCACTCCTAATGGTATCCTCAGATACCGTATCTGCAGGCACATTGGAACTTGATTGCCCCCAACCTCGTGAGGACCTCCTCTGTAATGTTGCCTCCTCGATCATATGGTAAGCTTCATCAAGTGACGGTGAAATCTCCTCAAGGGTGCCTGCAAGGATCAAAAAAGTGGGTTAGGATACCTGGAAAACAAAACAAATGGAATGTGAAAAAGATAGGGTGCTTGATGTGAAATGTAGGTACAAAAAGTAGGGAGTTGCCATGTGGAGGCAAATCCAGTTGCCATGTGTAGTGCACTGTAGTTGCCATGTGACAGCAACTACAGTTGCCATGTTGTGTCAACTCCAGTTGCCATGTGCTTGCCGAATGGAAAATGCAGCATGGAAATAAAAATGCAGGTGACATGGTGCAGCAAATCCAGTTGCCATGTGTATTGCACTGTAGTTTCCATGTGACAACAACTATAGTTGCCATGTTGAATCAACTTCAGTTGCCATGTGATTGCCGAATGTAAAATGCAGCATGGCAACAAAAAATGTAGGTGACATGGTGCAACAAATCCAGTTGCCATGTCATCACATAACAGTTGCCATCACAAGTGAGAAACCCAAAAAATGCTTGGGGCAAAGTCAGACTACATAGATGTATACAAGAAAATGATAAGCACATAAGAAAATGTACCTTGGACGATCGGCTCTAGGAACTTGACAGCCTTCCTGCCCTCGACCATTGGCTGCGCCATCATTGCGGGCATGCCTCCCAGGAAAGCAAAGGCAACTGGCATAGGATCTGGCACCACTGGTTGATCTTGACTGATGCCAAGGCTGAAGCTCGGTGGGGTGAAGACCATTGGGTGCCTCTCATGCCTACTGGCCGGACCGTGAACAACTTGCGGGGCAGAATCCAAGGGTGAAAGATCAACAAACATATCTGAATCGGCCGCTACAGAATGATCGGGCTTATTTGTAGGGTGGGGCGTGTTGTTAGCAGTATCAGCCGCAACTTCCTTCGCAATCTTCTTGTTTGGGCTATAGGGGACACCAACATTGACTGGGAGCCTGGAAGTGCGCAGATTTAAGCTGGGGATTTCCATTGCGGGTAAAGGCGCAGTCTGCTCCAGACGTTCACCTGTGTCATTCGTGCCCGGCTTGACACCTGCATCAGTTGTGCTTTGGTCTTCTGGTTTCTCCATCATATTGCTTTTGGCAGGTGGTGGGAACAGTATGAACACAGGAACATAACCAGACTCATCTCTGCTGCTCCTAGCTACAGCTGGTGCATTGGGTATGTCTGTTAATTGCTTGCGGGGGCTACGATGCCTCGGTGGAAGACTAGCACGTGAAACAGTCGCCTTAGCAGTATCTGCACCGATAGGAGCTGGAGGTGTTGTGCCAAGACTCTCGCCTGCAAATGGCACATCATTATGAACTGCCGCCTCGGCCACTTCTGTCGTGGACACAGGAGTGCCACCACGCACGCACTTGGAATCAGTGTCAGATGAGCGGGAATCTTCCTTGCTTAGATTGGTCTCAGGAGCATCCACTTCAACGCTTGCTGATGGGGTGGCATGGCTCACAGCAGCATCCTTCATTGCCAAAAGAGTTGGCAATATTTCAGCTGTCCTGGCAGATACCGACTCGTCACTCCCCGATGTACGTATGCCTGTTGTTCTAACCTGCACATCTGCAACCGGCGGAGATGGTCGGCCACTTGCGTTAGAGTTAGCGGGAACAGTTGACGATGCAGCAGCAGTTTTGTCGACTGGCGCCTTATGAACATGTGAGTTGCCCCCTGTTGACAACTTGGAATGAAGGCGTTCGAGTGGGTCCCTAATGATATGCTTGGCCCCGCGTGAAGTAGTCTTCTTCACCCTGCAAAAAAGAAAAGCACGTGAAAAAGGTATTAAAAATGAACAAAAAATATTTGCCATGGTATAAAATCTAAAAAAATGAAAAATAGGTGGAAAAGTTGGTAGTTGCCATGTAAGGAGAATATGAGTTGCCATGCAAATCCAGCAAGAGTTGCCATGCTAGCCAACTTGAAGAATGATAAAAATGTCTTATCTGCCAGGAATGCAATTTCAAAACTAGGTATGGGATAAGCACACTAGCCAATGAAAAGATGGCAGTTGCCATGTAGGTACAATAAGAGTTGCCATTTGGCCTAGATAGCAGTTGCCATGTAAAAACAAGCAGGAATTGCCATGCAGTTAAAAATTAAGGAAATCATTTGAAAAAATAGCAGTTGCCCATGTGAGGACGATGACAAAAGCCCATGTGGCAAGCTGAAGGATGCATTGAAAAATCAAAAAATATAGCACTACGTCAATGAAAGCACATGGAAAACCTACTTCTTGACTGGCTTTCTCAGGTCTGGCAGCACGACATGATCCCCGGTGTTGGACATCGTCGTACGAGGAGATGACCTGGTGGAAGGGGTGTCACCAGCAATGGGGGCACCTTTGTTCAACCGAGCAGAAACACGGGTTGGTGTTGGTGCCTGTTTCTTCGTAACTGCTCGTCCACCAGCTGTCGCCTCCCTGCACATATAAGATGGAGGAAACAAGACGTGGCAATTGTCAGACAGCAAACTCGTTGCCGCGCTTAGCAAAAACAAATGCAAAAAGGGATCAGTCTGTTCCAAAAACGTAGACAAAAAAACTAAAATTAAAGTCGAACCTCCTCCTAGTAGCTACGTGATCGGTCCTACACCTCTTGCCAGGAGAACCCTGCGCAACATCCTCTGGAGCCCTCCCCCTCTTTGATGGCAACACCCCCTCACCTCTCACAGTCGTATGTTTTTTGACTTTCTCCGGTGGGGGGACATCTCGTGCATCCTTGCCCTTTTTACCACCTGCACGAACTTCAACATGTTCATCATCATCGGTGTCCTGTTGCACGTTCTCCATGTCATCGTTGTCATCCTTACTGAGACCAGCGTCTCCATATAGTTCATCTTGTGTGTCAGCAAGCTCTTGGGAACTATTGTAGTCATACCGGCCATGGCAACCAGTTGACCGACGTGTCCATTCTGAGACAAATGTAGTGAACTGTCTCGCAACCGCGTCGCTGTCGGAGCCATTAAGGGACGTCCACCCCTCAATCAACTTCTCGAGCAAGCCGGTCATTCCGGATGCAAACTGCCCAATTAGATGCTCAACAGATGCCCTCGCCTGTGCACGAAACAAGAAGCAGCAGTAACCAACCATATTACAGTCACTAGCACGACATCAAAAATAATGCAAGGCAACCATAGATATATGTCCTTGATTACCTCAGTAGGGCAAGACAGAGCTGAGTGCACGTCCATCCACTTCCCAAAGTTTTGAGGCCCCCCAAACACGCTGTAGTCTATAGCATGCTTGGCCATCAGCTGGAAAAAAACAAAAAAATAGCTAGGATGTAAGAGAGAGAATGATGAACACTGACTAGCAATTCATTTGTTGCAAAATACAAACAAAAAAAGAAGACGTGAATATAAGTTTCAGCACGAATGACAGAGTTGCCATGTGGAGTGAGACATGGATACCATACTCAGACAGCCATGGCTAACAAAGGTAGCCATCTCTTGTTAACCACAGACGGTTGCCACACGATGATATGTTATGCCGCAAAAATTTGTAAGAATGTCGTGTAGAGAAAGAAACTAGAACTAACCTGCAGTTTTCCATATTTGGTATCAGTTATCCTGTCTGCAGCAAGCACAGCCTTGACAGCATCGATAGTCCACGCAAAAACAGCAAACTTGTGCGTAGGCGGCGGGCCTCCTGTCCCAGTGAAATCCACGGTGGACAGATCAAGACAGTCGATGTACATGAGCTGATGTACAACAATTTTAAAAAGAAAGAAATATCAGTTGCGATCATGGTATTTTACGAAAAAATAGGATAATATATATGTTCCTACGATCATCAAGTTGAAGTGTATGAAAAAGAGAGAAAGAACAAGTTGCCATCTGTATGTGCTAGTTGCCATCATAGTGTGATGGCAGTTGCCATATTGTCATGATGGCAGTTGCCATATTGTCATGATGGCAGTTGCCATCATAGTATGATGGCAGTTGCCATATTGTCATGATGGCAATTGCCATATTGTCATTATGGCAGTTGCCATCTTGTTATGATCAGGTTGCCATGCATGAATAAAAGGTGTTAAAAAGAGTGTTCACATAAAGGGCTGGTAAAAAAATACCATTAAATGTAGTCGACAACCCTTCCGGTACATCTTACTTGAGAATGCATCATGCAGGAAGTCGGCAATGAACTTACACCAATTCATGTTCTTCACATCTTTCAGTTTTGCCTGCACCGCACAAAATTCAGGACAACGAGATGCCGCATCAGAAATCAAATGGAAAAAACATCAAAAAACACTGGCAGTGACTAGCTTGCACATGACATCGGAGCAAAAAAATTAAAGGAAAAATAATGTAGTAAATATAGATCATTCACCAGGATGGGGAAGCATTTGTTGCTTGGGTGAAGAGAAGTGGTCGACGCGAAAACAGCTAAGATGAGGTACATGAGTAGTTTCATCTTAAAAACCTCGCCATGGGTTGTCATGGCCTGCAGCGAATCTGCTAGTACAGACGTGTTCGGCATGGATTCCAACCCAGGAAACAAACGGGGGAACAACGTTTCCTCGATCTTGTTATTGATCTCATACGGGACTTTGATTTGTCCACGAGGCACACCCAAAGTGCAGAACACAGATTCCTTGTTCAACGGCAGTCTTTCACATCCCGGAATCACAAATTCCCTGGAGGCGGGGTCGTAAATCTCACCAAGCCAGTCACATACAGGATTGACTAGATTCGTGCACCGGACATTCATCATAGCCTGCATACCCATCTCAGCAGCAGCTCCCTTCTGATCGTCGGTAAATCTGTCAGTTAATGAAGTCAGTCGTTCCTGGGAGGCCCTGTTGCGAGTACGTTTCTTCTTCTGCAAAAAACAGACAAATGACCAGTTGTTGCCATGTTTTCACTGTCATGAAATTTTAGTTCATGACAGACGACTGCAAGCTCGAGGTGGCAACCAATAACATATGCAGGAGGAAGAGGGTGTGTGGATAGTTACCTCGTCGCCCTCTTTTCTCCGTCCAGTTGCCCGATTCCGCTATGGTGGATCCATGAAATCATCATCATCGTTTTGATGATCGCCGCGATCCATTCTGCTGAGGTAAGAACGGACTAAATTATCACTGTGGAAATGAAAATGCAGGAAGTAAGCAGTTGCCACCTAACAGAATGTCCTTGCCGCATGGGCTCGAGTGAAAAATGTCAAATAGTGAATGCAAAAATATCACATGAACACGCACGCACGCACCCCCTATGATTGTCAAAAACATAAATGTGGCAATTAAGCACATTGGTTACATTTGAAAAAAATATACAGATCGTAAATGCACTTAAAAACAAAAATGTTGAAGTTGCCATGTTAGCACAAGATAGTACAAAAAGAAAGTCACAAAATCCTCCACTGCAGAAACCTAAGATGTGGCAGCTTACACCCTGTCCTCATACAACAAATGACTTGCCATGTGTTTCAATGGCAAAAATGTGCTAGGTTGAAATTGCCATGTTAAAATGCAACACAGGTATCACAAGTGTGTTCAAATATTACAAGCGATGAAAAACATCTAATGAACAACCTGAAAATTGCCACAGTGTGTCCAGATATCACAAGTTATCATGGCAGAAACACGAAAATTGTGTCTGTCGTACAATGAATTTGCCACATTATACTGACTGTAACATGGCAACAGACATGCTATGTTCAGACAAAAACTTGCCACATGGAAAGCATATATATGGCATCTGACACAGTTGATGTGCAAATTAGTTGTCATGTTATGTAGCCAATTTGCCACATTATCCTGTCTACAACATGGCAACAGACACAGTGTGTTCATAGTCTATTGCCACAAGAATATACTATCCAGGTGGCAACATGCATAGTTGATGTGCAGATTAGTTGCCATCCAGTGCAATTGGTTACTGAAACTGCAATGACTACCGATTTACTGCACTTTACCATTCCTACAGTGTGACAACTATCACAATCAGTCAGGAAAAATTAGTTGCCACATGGAAAAAGCATGTTTGTGGCAACTATGACAGTCATTCGGGAAATTAGTTGCCGCATGGAAAGGAATGTTTGTGGCAACTATCACAGTCATTCAAGAAATTAGTTGCCGCATGGAAAAGCATGTTTGTGGCAACTATCACAGTCATTTGAAAAAATTAGTTGTCATACAGTCATGATAGTTACTCAAACCACCACGTTTGCTTTCATATTGCAGTTTTGAAAAACAACTAACTAAATCTAGGGTTCAAAGGCAACTGTAATGACTTGAAATTCATCCCCAAAATTCTCCACGAACTGATCGCAAATACCAATTCGAAGCAATGCGCAACTATCAGACCGGAAAACAACGGCCCAATCCCAAGGCACAACCAGTGTGTGTCTCCGGACAGGCAGAACCACACCGGCGAGACCGCCATCGCGGCGGCGACGAAACTGCCCAGTGCCACCGAAAACGGCAAGCATAGGACTCCGCTGCCGGCGGCAACACCGGCCCATCGCCAAATCGCCTGAATCTCTACGAATCTCGAGCGAAGTATCGAACACCGAGGGAAGGGGATAAAAATGCAGGCAAGGATTGTGACAGTGGGAGCGAGCATTACCTTCAATCTGTAGGCGCTCCGGCGAGGCCGCTCCGGTCCGGCGAGCACCATCGACGGCCGTGAACTCCGTCGACTCTTCCGCCTCCGCCGTCGCCTTCTTCCCTCGTCTTCTCCTCCAATCGTCTGAAATGCGAAGTGGGTTGTGCGAGTAACTGTGTGGATGACTAAATGGAACCGTGAGGGGTAGGCGGGCGAAGTGCGTGACGTGTTTGACATCAACCACGGTCGGCGCGTGGCGTGCGGACGCATAGCAGTTCCACCGCACGCCCCCGAGTGGCAACCGCTGACCGCGGGGGGGGAGGGGGGGAACCGACGTGCGGGCGAACTATGTCACACACCACACAGTCGCCTTAACCTACGTGGCACAGAAAATCGGCCAGATTGTGCCAAGATTCGTGCATATAGTACTGGACGGTGATGGATGCGTGTGGTCGAGATGGTCAACGCCCATACGTGTGGGCGTTAACATTTCCGCAAATCAAAAAAGGAAAAACACAGAGAAAAGAATCCCGCAGAGACAGCAACAGTAATGGGCCAGCCCACTGGCCTCGTGTGAGTCGGGCCGCTGCGTGGAGAAAACCCTGCCAATAGTTGCGTGGCGCGCCGCACCGCCTCCGATTCCCCACCCGCCGTCGTCTTGCCTTCTTCCCGACCGCATCCCCATACCAGAATCGCCTCGTCGTTCTCCTTCGCAGTGGAGCAATGCTGGCATCCGAGAGACCACGGACGATGACGTCGTCGGCCTGCACCCCGGAGACTGCCCACGGGGCGCACTTGTTCAAGATCAACAGGTACAGCCTGTACAGGGACTTGGGCGTCGGCAGGTTGATCGAGTCGTCGACCTTCACCGTCGGCGGCTACCACTGGTGCGTCCACTTCTACCCCGACGGTCACACGGGGGCATCCACAGACCATGTTTCAGCTTTCGTGGAGCTCAAAACCAAGAACGCCAAGGCTAGGGCGGTCTTCGATCTGAGGCTAGTCGACTGTCGCACAAAGCCTTATACATTGCCAAACCCTAGCGAGATAGACCCCTCGGAGTTTGACTCATGTGATGATTCCTCGACCTGCTGTGGTTTCCACGATTTCCTGAAGAAGAGCGAGCTCGAAGATTACATCCTGGGTGACGTGCTTGTCATTGAGTGCAATATTGCTGTTATCAAATTAAAGAAGGCAGAGGTGCAGACCACCAAGACGAAATTTGAGGTCCAAGTTCCACGGTCCAACTTGCTGCACAATCTTGGTAATTTGCTAGAAACACAAGAAGGGGCCGATGTGTCTTTCAAGGTCGATGCAGAGGTTTTCCCAGCTCATAAGATCATCCTCGCTATGCAGTCTCCGGTCTTCAAGGCGGAATTCTACGGGCCAATGAAGAACAAGGCTAAGCATGGTCTAACCATTATTGAAGACATGCAGCCTGCTGTTTTCAAGGCACTGCTCCACTTCATCTACACGGATTCATTGGCCCCAATGGATGACCTCAGTGATGACGAGCATGAAGAGATGGTCAAACATCTACTTGTTGCTGCAGATAGGTACGCCATTGACAGGATGAAGCTCATGTGCGAAAGCAAGCTTTGTGATAGACTTTGCACCGAGAACGTGGCGACCACGTTGGCTCTAGCCGACCAGTATCATTGTATCCAGCTCAAAGATGGTTGCATCGAATTTATCAACACTTCTAATAGAATGAGTGATGTGGTGGCAAGCAAAGGGTATGAGCACCTCAAACGGACATGCCCTACTATTGTTGTTGATATATGGGAGAAAGCAGCTAAGACTCGCAAAATTTAGTAGTCTGACCATAGATGAATTTTGTGAAATGTGTTGAAACTTTAGCAAATAGCAGTACATGTCAAGTTATTCTGAAAAATGATTGATTGGTGCCAACTATTTATGCTATGGAGATGCTAGGTAATTATACAAAACTTGTGCAGATTCAAATACCAGTTTTGTTTAGTCAGTCAGCCTCACTGTTCTTTGTTTTTCCTTATCAAGTAGGACAATTATACTTTGTTAAACCAAACAACGTAGAGAGACACTATTTCACTTGCTAAGTTGTTCGAGAGCTAGCACTTCACTTATGGGCACTGCTATGCGCCGGTGCGCCGGCGCAACGATTCAGCCGATCAACCAATGACCGTACGATTTCTATGCGATACATTGACTGCTAGCCATCGGATGTGCTTCCTTGCTTCGTCCGTCTTCTTCATCCTCTTCCTGAAAATACTGCACGGCCGCACATCGAAGCGAGAGGAGGCTGCAGCGCCGTCGACCCCGCCGTAATCTCCCGCAGGCGACCGAGTCCGAAGCACCGCTGCAGACCCCGAGCTCACCGCTGCTCGCCGCCCTCACACAACCTACTCGCGCTCGAAAAAAATCGATCCATGGAGCTTGTAGCACGAATCCTCGCCGGTTCCAGCATGAAAAAGCCTCATCCACAGCATCGCAGCTGCCGCGGCGTCGTGGTCCTCGTCCCCGGGCAGCCGTTCGTCGCTGCAGCTGTGCTTTTGGAGTCGCCGCAGGTCGCAGCTCGCCATGAATGGACGTAGCAAAAAATATGGCCACTCGTAGCAAGAATCTACGATGCTTGCAGCAAAATCATCGATGTCGCCGTGAATGATCGCAGCTCCGCCGTGAATGGACGTAGCAAAATAATTCATCGTACGTAGCAAAAAATCATGATGGTTGCAACAGAATCTTGTCGCCGCCGTCGCGTGGTCGCAACTCAGCCGTGGATGAATGTAGTAAAAAACCTTGCAGGTTGAAGCAAAAATATTAGTCGGTTCCAGCTAAAAGTAACACCGGTTGCAGCAAAAAGTCATTAATCAAGCTAAAAATCTCATTACAAAAACCTCCAAATGGTCATTTGAAGCAAAATACTTGCCGGTTCCAGCTAAATTTAACAGTGGTTGCAATAAAAATGCCACAACAACAAACTTCAAAGAAAAAAGATAGTAGCAAATAGACTAGGTGGTTCCAGCAAAATATAATGCCGGTTGAAGCGAAATTTATTGATGGTTCCAGCAAAAATCATCTTACGGGCTGCTAGATTGAAGCAAAAGGATTTGCCGGTTCCAGCAAAATTTACTGATGGTTTCAGCAAAAATCATCCTACGGGCTACTAGATTGAAAGCAAAAGGATTTGCTAGTTCCAGCAAAAATCATCCTACGGGCTACTAGATTGAAGCAAAAGGATTTGCCGGTTCCAGGAAAATTTACTGATGGTTTCAGCAAAAATCTCATCGGCAGAAAACTCCAACAATCTATTTGTAGCAAATAAATTAGCTAGTTTCAGCAAAAAGAAACACTGGTTCTAGCAAAATCAAATCTCAGCAGCAAACAAAAGCGCCAGTGCCGATCGCAGTTGTCCCCGTCGTCCACCGTTGAAGCTTCTTGGTGCACAACGGGGAGGAGGGGAGGAGTATGGCCTTGCCTATGGACCCCTGCCATGGCTGAAGAAAAGGTTGGGGGCGAACGGCACCACAACAGCGGAGGAGATAGGGGAACAGGGGGAGCAGTTTCCAATCTAAAGCTTGCAGCGGTGGTCGTGTAGCCGCCCTGCAGTGCGCTTGGACATGAGCAGAGCACAGCACCCCGGTGGAATCTGAGGAGAAAAGACGAGAGAGATGGGAAGCAGCTAGCTCAGGCTAGAAGAAAAAAAAACGAGTGGACAGGAAGCTACGCGGTGTAGATAAGAAACGCCGAAAGCGGTGCGCGCGGAGCCCACAGTAGCATGACGTGGCACAAATCGGTGGCGTTAAATCGTGAGGGATCCAGTGACGCACGCGCAACCGGCGCATCGCTTCAGCCGGTCCGCCGGCACGCAACGATTCCCTTCACTTATTGCCCTCCAGTGTTCTTTTCTGCAGCTAACCTTCAAGTTTCAGTGACAGAAAATAAAGCAAAAAACAGTAATGTGTTCTTAGTGCAGAAATTTTCTATGAATTTATTGGCCTTGAGTAGCTAACAAGATGCTTGGTTGAGGAAGATTTATTTGGCACAGCAATGTAGTGCTACTCCATCGGTTCATGGTTGCACTTTTTGTCGATTCCGTTTTCTAAAAAATGTCTCAGCAAGCTATGTTACTTCACTCCAAACATGGGTCACCTTACCTAAATTATGTATGAATTTGTAACACTGATAGTCATATATATCACCCCACTTCAGAGCCTCATGGTCAGGTTGTAGAACGGCATACACATTTGGTTCAAATACCTCTCGCCGTCTCACGTGTTTGTCAGCTGAGCTACGAATGGGGAACCTTCTAGCTAGTTCTGTAGAAACATATTTTTTAAGTGTGGCCTACAAAAAGAAAGGCAAATACGAACAAAAACCGCAATGGTAGTTGTGTTTAGAATTGTCGCTATGTTTTCTCTTTCCTGCGCCACTCGTTCGTAAATTATGACATCCATGGAGTACTCTCACACCAACAAATGAGTAAGTGTCCTTGATTATTTCCCTAGAGAGGCTAACATACATGCTCATCATTTTTTCTAATAATACCATGGTCTACGCCCACTTCCCTCCCATCTCCCCCCCC
>NC_041392.1:709600054-709648895 GCF_002162155.2 Triticum dicoccoides
TTTACTTGTTGCCACTTGGTTCCTCCTTGGCCTACTAGTTACATCACCATTAGTTCTGCTTACTAATTAGCCCCTGGCTCACCACCGTTCCCAAGCTATTTTGTGTGCCATGTGACACCTTGTACTCTAGCCTCTACTATAATGCCATAGTCAACTTCTCCCAGCCCCTGGCTCACCACCGTTCCCCAATTCTCGATGGACATGTGGAAGAATAACAGAAGTTAGAGAAGATAAACTTGGTTAGATGTTCGAATCTAGCCATGTTAAAATAAATAAAGTAGATGCAAAGAAAATCAATTGTGTTCCAGTCAAAATTGGTAGACGTGAGTGCAAAGAAAAAAAAACTCCCACATCGTCAAATCCTAGCCACTCGAATCACCTTGATGACACTGTCATTCCCATCTGGTGCCACCTTTCCCCACCTTTGAGTCATCCCGCTACCACCCGTGTTTCCCTTTCCCTTCCAGTCAGATTGTGTTGTTGCCATTCTCCTCGCCCGCTACTCCAACCGAGAAGTGGCCGCGCTACGAGACAAACGATGACAACCTCGACCTGCACCCATAGATTGCAGATGGCACACGCTTGTTCATAAGCAGGGGCGGAGACAGGACCCAGGCCCCCAGGGCCTGGGCCCGGGGCGTGAGGCCCAACTCCTTTGGTGAGTATACTACTACCTAATACGTGAGGCCCAAATCCAGGAGCAAAGCTTGAAGGCGGCCCGGGGCACGCTGTCGGCCTGGCTCCGCCCCTGTTCATAAGGTCATGTTGATTGTGTACTGGTTGCAATATTTTTGTTGTCATCATTGTCAAGAAAGATCTAAAGATAAACCAACCCTCTCATCTTGCTATGTTAGAGGAAGAACAAAGAGAAATGTCTAGGAGGAAAAATGTGGCAGCGCAGTGATAGAATGAATTCTTTAAATTCATAAATAAACCATATTTGAAATCCCAATGCAAATATTTACTCTTATAATACAAATTTATCTATTGGATTCGCTTTAGACTATGTTTGGTTGTATGATTTGGATGGCACGATATTGCATTGGGCTGAATACCAATTCTGCAAGCAAACTGAAATCAGTCTGAATACGAATGATGTTGTTTGGTTGTTCACTGAATTGGCTCATGGAATCTCATAGTTAGGCTGCAATTCCAAAGCTGCAGTCCGTGACTATACTCGCATGTTTATATAGTAGTCAGACATATTCGAATGATTCTAGAAATGAACCACGACAACAAAAATGTTCACACAATGGCTGCAATAATTCTTTTCTTGGACAGTATAGCAGCAAGCACATCGGCAACCATCATTAGAAGCACTAGTAGCAGAAGCCAGAAGATTCCTCTCTGAATAAAATTCATCAGCAACAACATTCAGCGTTCTTACAGATTCAGTGGGATTCAGTGTCAGCAAAATTCAGTAGCAGCAGCAGCAGCACCCAATTCCCACCGGGAGCTCCTCTTCTTCTCTAGGACATAGAAAAATCCATCACAGTAGCTATCAAGGACAGCAATACCATTCATCCATCTCTTTCTCTCACGGACAGAAAAATCTACCATCACAGTAGCCATGGCCCTGGGTGGCGACCTGCAGGGGTGCAGGCCACCGGAATCGAGCGTTGCGCAGGAGGGAGTGCGAGGGAGGCAGAGGCCGGCCGCCGTCGATTGGGCCTTCGAGTTCGAGGCGTGTGCTCGAAGAGGCGCGTCGAGGATCTGTTCGTGGCTGCCGACAGTAATGCAGATCTCGGAGCCGCGGGTCCAGAGGAGTGAGGTGTCGCGCGCATGGAGTGTGGTCGCCCTCATCAATCCGGTGGACGCACTCACGCACAATGCTGCTCGAAGCCTATGGTTGCGCGCCTGGGCGACCGCCGTGGTCGAGCTCCTGGGCGCCACCGCTCTTTCCTTTTTCTTTTTCTTTTTCACGAGGGGCGCCGCCGCTCTTGTCGTCCCGATGCCCTGCCTCTCCCCTTCTTCTTTCCGAGACCCGGTGAAGCGATTTCAGACAATGCGAAGGTGTGCGGCTCGGTATCGAGGGAGGGAGTGCCGGAATTGAGTCAATTTTTTCCCATCTTTTTTTTACATGTCAACAAGAAGTTTATTCCGTCATTTTTTTCATCTCAAAAAAAGTTTTTTTTCCCTTGGTCAATAGCTTCACCGTTCAAACGGTTGTATTGGGGACTCGCGGATACCAATTCACAATTCCAAAGCGGAATACATTCATCCAAACACAATTAATATTTATTTTCATTCCATTTGCAACCCCGACAGACATGTATAGACTACGGGAATATAGCCGTTGTTGAATAAAGATGTTGGAGATTACTCGGTGAGATATAAACATTGGAGAATAGAGTGTTGAGATGTAGCCGTTGTTGAATAGAGACGTTGGAGATTAGTCGGTGAGAAATAAACGTTGAAGAATAGAGTGCTAAGAATATAGCCGTTGTTGAATAGAGACGTTGGAGATTAGTCGGCGAGATATAAACGTTGGAGCATAGAACGCTAAGAATATAGCCGTTGTTGAATACAGACATTGAAGATTAGTCGGTGGGATATAAACGTTGAAGAATAGAGTGCTAAGAATATAGCCGTTGCTGAATAGAGATGTTGGAGATTAGTCGGCGAGATATAAACGTTGAAGGAAAGAGTGCTAAGATATAAACATTTGAATAAAGAGACGTTAGATAATAACGGCTAGAAAAGTAGACGTTGCAATATAGACATTCAAAATTAGATTTGTTGTGCATTAAGTGGCAATTTAATGGCTCGATTCCGCTCCCACTATATATAGATGTTCACATAGTCGAAGGAAGTATGAACCTTGTCCAGATCAAAAATAAGAAGCTTGAGAACATCCCAAATCATCAAATCCTTGTCGTCCTGTCTTACCGTGCTACGACCCTCTACTACCCTCACCTCTCTGCCCTTTCCCACCTCCCCAATCACCTAGTCGCCATTTCACCTTCTCAATTGCTCCTTGTAAGTGCATCTAGTGCCACCCCTAGTTGGTTTTGGAGTATTGTCGACAAACCTAGTTGAGGGACTAATGTGTTTGTGAGAATTGCAGGATAACACAGGTAGAAGTCCTTCATTGATTTGGTTTTCCTACCAGAGATGATCCCTAAAAATGTATGAAGACATTGATGTCAAAGGTGGTTTATGAAGATATTCTCATTGAAGACTATGACAAGAGAAGACATCGCATGAAGTCTATGGAGCACGAAGACTTAGATCTTTCGTAGTTCTGTTTCTTCTTTGTTGAGTCATAGGAACCACCGTACTGTTAAGTGGGGTCCAAGAGAACCAGTCAGAATGACTGAAGTGATGCTTAACCAAAACCTATGTCTTCGAGTGAAGACTATGAGAGCGAATCTTGTCCAGAGTCGGACAAGTCAGCTTTGCTTGTAGCCCAAGTAAAGTTGCCGTGTGAGTTTGAAATCTGACCGTTGGAACACGTGTCAGTTCCTTAGTGACCCAGGGTCATTTTGGACAAATCAGGTCAGGTTGCCTAGTGGCTATAAATAGCCCACCCCCTACAACCATAAACGGTTGGCTGCTCAGAGTTAGAGTACGGCTTTTGTCGTTTGAGAGCAACCCACCTCGAAGCCTTTGAGAGAGAATTCCTTGCAAGGATAAAGCCCAAACCACCCAGAGCCAAAGAGTGTTAGGCATCACTTAAGTCTTCTTGTCTATGTGATCTGAAGACTTATTACACTTGAGGACTATGAATCCTCCAGCCGGTTAGGCGTCGCGTTCTGAGCATCCAAGAGACATTGTGGATTGCCGGTGAATGAAGTCTGTGAAGGTTTGGGAGTGTACCTTGAAGACTTACCAGAGTGATTGGGCGAGATCTGTGTGACCTTAACTCAAGGGGGATACGGTGAGGACTGGGTGTCCTGAGCTGCGTGTTCAGGACTGGGTGTCCGGGACTGTGTGTCCTAAGGTTTAAATACCTAGCCGCCCTAACCAGACATAGAGTTGTCACAGCAACTGGAACTGGTCCAACAAATCATTGTCTTCAACGAGTCACTGGTTTCATCCTTCCCTTCCCTTTACTTACTGTTGGTCCTTGTGAAGTCATTGTATGATTGCACTATCTTTTGTCTTCACTAAGTGACTGCGTGTTCTGTTTGGCTTCATAATATCTTCCTACCTGATCCTTACTACATTGCTGCTATTAGTCATTGTGCTTTCACTTCATTGAATACTTGACTATGGTTTGCCTAGTGTAGTCTACCTTCCGCTGCATGGTAATAGGTTTATTTCTATCGTTTGTCTTCGAAACTTCCACATTTTGAAAACTTTCATAAAAATCGCCTATTCACCCCCCCTCTAGTCGGTATAACGCACTTTCAATTGGTATCAGAGCAAGGTACTCCCTTGTTCTGTGTGATTCGGTTTAACCACCTGGAGTTTTAGCTATGTCGACTGCAGGGATAATCAAAGTCTCCGCTGCATGCCCCGTCTTCGATGGAACTGAATATCCCTACTGGAAGAATAAGATGCGCATGCATCTTGAAGCCATTGACGTCGATCTATGGTATGTTGTCAAGAACGGCGTTCCCAAGGCTGGAGAAGGTGTCACTGCTGCTGACGTCAAGAAGTTCGTTCAACTGGACTCTACTGCCAAGAATATTATCTGTGGTCATCTGACCAAAGGACAGTATGGCCGCGTGAGTGCTTTGGAAACATCTAAGCTAGTCTGGGACTGGCTCTCCAAGGTCAACGAAGGCGTCTCCACCCAGAGAGATCAGGGAATCAGTGTCCTTCGCAACCTCTTCAACCGCTTCAAGAGAAATGACAATGAGAATGTCCAGCTCATGTTTGATCGACTCACTGACATCACGAATGAGCTTCAAGCCCTTGGCGCTACTGAGATCACCAAGCATGAAGTCGTCAAGACACTACTGAGATCACTTGACAGTTCGTTTGACACCCTAGCCCTGATGATTCAAGAACGTCCTGATTTCAAGACACTCGATCCATCTGACATACTTGAGAGGCTCAACACACATGAGTTTCAGCTTTCTCAGAAAAGAGATATCTACGGTCCAAACTATGGGCGAACTCGTGCCTTGAAGGCAAAAGCTGTCTCCTCATCTGAAAAAGAATCTGATAGCAGTTCTGATGATCCTGAAGACATTGGAAGGGAACTTGTTATGCTTGTGAAGAAGTTCCAAAAATTCACCAAGAAGAAAGGTTTCAGAAAGTCTTCACGATCAAGCTCAAGGAATGATGAAGCTTCTGCTCATGACTACAAGAAGAAAACATGTCACAAGTGCAAGAAACCTGGCCACTTCACCTCAGAGTGTTCGCAATGGGACAATGAGAACAAAAAGAAGAAGAAGAGCAAGGAATATGACTCTGACGACAAGAAGAAGAAGAAATACTCAAAGTCTTCTTCCAAGTCTTCCTCGAAGTCTTCATCACACAAGAAGAGCTCATCTGGCAAGGCACGTGCGTTTGTTGGCAAGGAAATGGATTCAGAGGAGGAATCTGCTTCTGATGAGGCGGAGGTGGAGTCTGAGGAGGAGTCCGATTCTGGCGTTGCAAGTCTGGCTACAGCATACGTTGCCAAGTCCATCTTCAACACTGAAGACAATGACTTCATCACCGACACCGATGCAAATGACAAGGACTACTCCGCTCCTACCTACTGCTTCATGGCACGCGGTGCCAAGGTAAACACACGCACTACTCACTATCAAACATCTAGTGAAGATGACTCTGATTGTGGTTCAAAACCCAGCTACAAAACACTTTCTAAAATTGCAACTGAACAACAGAAAGCTATGGAACATATTCAAAAACTATTAGACAAAAGCGATGATTTGTTAGGCGCTGAAATGACTCGATCTGAGTCCTTAATTGAAGACATAAAAAATCTTCACGTTAAGTATGAAGAACTTGAAAGTCGTCATGAAACGCTCTCAACAACTCATGAAAAGCTTTCCTATGATTATCTTCAAAGGAAGCAAGATCTTGAGAAATTGAGAGCGGCTCATGAAGATCTTCAAAAGGAAAATGAGTCACTTCGCGCCGAACAGATCAATTCCGCTCAGGAAGGATTTGAACCACCATGTCTTAAATGCATTGAGCGTGATAATGCTACTTCTGTTGCTGAATGTTCTACTGCTGCTACTGTTGCAATATCTTCAACTGTTGATGTGGGAACTAACCCCTCTGCTGAGGATACCACTGCTATTGCTGATGAGAATGCTAGGTTGAAGACATTGCTTGAAACAGGCATGTACAAAAGTCTTAAAGGGCATCAGACACTATGTGATGTCCTCAAAAGGCAGATCCTGAACCGAAACCCGAGGAAAGAGGGTGTTGGGTTCATAAGGAAAATGAATGCTGATGGCTCTTACTGGAAACCTGAGCAGTACCCTAAAACCACATGGGTTGCTGCAAAGGAATCTTCAGCAGATCCATCCACTCTATCTGGCTTCACTTGTGCTAACCCCATTGTGATTGATGAATCCTTTGATGCAAACTATAAACTGTTTAAGAATCAGAATGGTGAAGTGTTTGCCAGGTACATTGGTACTAACTGCAGGAATGGACCGCCTATGAAGAAGATCTGGGTTCCAAAAAAGTGTATGGAGAATCTTCCTGTGATTGTCATCATGACACCATACGTGAAGAAGACAAACCCCAGACCACAGGCTTCATACGGTCCAAAGGCTTCATACAGACAGAGGACTCACCTGAGTCGCACTAACGCAAATGTTTTGCAGGGAAACCATACTCGGGCCTATAAATATGAGCGCGGTTCATCAAACCGCCATGTTGAAAGTGCGTTATATCGACTAGAGGGGGGTGAATAGGCGATTTTTATGAAAGTCTTCAAAACATGGAAGTTATAAAGACAAACGATAGAAATAAACCTATTACCCTGCAGCGGAAGGTAGATTACACTAGGCAAGCCATAGTCAAGTATTCAATAGAGTGAAAGCACAATGACTAATAGCAGCAATGTAGAAAGGATCAGATAGGAAGATATTGTGAAGCCACACAGAACACGCAGTCACTCAGTGAAGACAAAAGATAGTGCGAAAATACAATGACTTCACAAGGAGTAACAGTAAGTAAAGGGAAGGGAAGATGAAACCAGTGACTCGCTAAAGACAATGATTTGTTGGACCAGTTCCAGTTGTTGTGACAACTGTACGTCTGGTTAGGGTGGCTAGGTATTTAAACCTTAGGACACACAGTCCCGGACACCCAGTCCTGAACACGCAGCTCAGGACACCCAGTCCTCACCGTATTCCCCTTGAGCTAAGGTCACACAGACCTCGCCCAATCACTCTGGTAAGTCTTCAAGGTAGACTCTCAAACCTTCACAGACTTCGTTCACTGGCAATCCACAATGTCTCTTGGATGCTCAGAACGCAACGCCTAACCGGCTGGAGGATGCACAGTCCTCAAGTGTAATAAGTCTTCAGATCACACAGACAAGAAGACTTAAGTGATGCCTAATTCTCTTTGGCTCTGGGTGGTTAGGGCTTTATTCTCGCAAGGAATTCTCTCTCAAAGGCTTCAAGGTGGGTTGCTCTCAAACGACAAAAGCCGTACTCTGAATCTGAGCAGCCAACCGTTTATGGTTGTAGGGGTGGGCTA
This sequence comes from Triticum dicoccoides, assembly GCF_002162155.2. NCBI lineage: Eukaryota > Viridiplantae > Streptophyta > Magnoliopsida > Poales > Poaceae > Triticum > Triticum dicoccoides. The sequence goes on from NC_041392.1 coordinate 709,607,678, forward strand.
TTTATAGCCACTTGGCAACCCGACCTGATTTGTCCGAAATGACCCATGGGTCACTAAGGAACTGACATGTGTTCCAACGGTCAGATTTCAAACTCACACGGCAACTTTACTTGGGCTTCAAGCAAAGCTGACTTGCCCAACTCTGGACAAGATTCGCTCTCAAAGTCTTCACTCGAAGACATAGGTTTTGTTTAAGCATCACTTCAGTCATTCTGACTGGTTCTCTTGGACCCCACTTAACAGTACGGTGGTTCCTATGACTCAACACAAAAGAAAGAGAACTGCGAAAGATCTAAGTCTCGGAGCTCCATAGGCTTCATGTGGTGTCTTCTCTTGTCATAGTCTTCAATGTGAATATCTTCATGTACCACCTTTGACTTCAATGTCTTCATACATTTCTAGGGGTCATCTCTGGTAGGAAAACCGAATCAATGAGGGACTTCTACCTGTGTTATCCTGCAATTCTCACAAACACATTAGTCCCTCAACTAGGTTTGTCGTCAATACTCCAAAACCAACTAGGGGTGGCACTAGATGCACTTACAATCTTCCCCTTTTTGGTGATTGATGACAAACTAGTTGAAGTTTTCAACGGGGAATATAATCTGTGAAATTGTAAAGGATAAGGAATTGTCTTCATAAGTTGCAAGGGCTCCCCCTGAAGATGTGCATATAAGTAATTTGCTTTTGGAATGCAAATGCACATGGCAGGTTGTACTTGTGGAGATCCACTTCAACTTATGATGACAATCCACTATGCATGTGAAAGTATATGAAGATAATGACATGCATAATGGAAAATGGACGTCTGCAGAATGATCTAAGTGCGGAATTTATCGTCGCACATGCGGAATTTATCATCGCAACACAAGGTGGCAGATAAGTAGCAGACGACAATCGAGTTTAAGTGTTACAACTCAAAGAACCAAATGTAGCAAAACGAGAGTTGTAAGCACGAAGCAAAATATAAAGCACCCGCCCATATGGACCCGCTTGAAGACTATCAACCTCATATGCTTCTCCTCTTTTGTCAGTAAGGACCAAAAAGGTTTGAAGACATAGAGCATCTACTCGTTCCCATGAGGAGTAGATGAAGCAGCAGGGTCATTGGTGGTGTTTGGCGGTGCTGAAGAGCTTGGAGCAGAGTTGAAGCATGCTGAAGGAGGTGGCGGTGAAGTAGCATCTTATTGATCCTCGATCACTCTGGCATTCACAGTTGCAGCAGAGGAAGAGAACTCAGAGTCTTCAAGGGATGGAGTTCGTCGCAGCACTGCCCTTCGAGGAGGTGTGGAGTCAAACTTGAATCGCTCAGTGAAGCCATCCTCTTGAAGATCATCTTCAGAACACATCAGCGTTAGCCCTTTCCATGTGCGACGAGAGGTTTCATGGGCAACAAAAGCATTCTTGGTGGCAAGATTGCAAATGCGATTAACATCCACCAAGAGGCTTTGCATCTGACGCTTCAGCCAGTCATGATGCCTATCCTGTTTCTGATGAAGAGCCACAAGAAGCTCTCGGTCGTTGAGAACACAAGTGCGCTTCTTGGGTCGTGGAGCAGTTGTATTGTCAGTGGCTTCAGTGAGAGCAGGATGCGGTGCATGTTTAGTGCCAGCCAAAGGATACACACGAGTTACGGCTTCCACGCCTTCAACATTTTGAGTGAAACTTTGATGCTCTGCATTCTGATGACTGAGAGGTTCCTTGGCAGGCTCAGGATAGATGGCTTCAATAGACATATCCACATCAGGCAAAAAGATCCGATGGTTGCGGGCCGAGGGCTGATATGAGATAGCGGAGTGAAGTTTGATCAGCCGCATCACCCAAGGGGCGTAGAACTTCAAACCAAACAGATCAGAGCCAGATGCAGCAAGTTGGCGAATGAAGAAATCCTGTGTATTGAAGCATTTTCCATGAAGAATGTAGAAGACCAAAGTCTTCATTGCACCTTCCAGCTTGGCATGGGGAGAATGTCCTTTGATTGGCCAGAGAGTTCGCCTTATGATGTGATAAATGGTTCTTGGCAGATACTCAAGGTCTTCAACGAAGAACTCCGTGGGATAAGCAGCATCTTGGGGCAATGGCTTCATCATACTGAGCATCTGACTCATATTAGGTTCAGTCTTCTGAAAGATGCTCTCAATAGTTTCATTATGAAGCTGACAGCCATGATCGTAGAGATCGCCAGGAGTGGGCAAACTAGTGAGCTCAATGATGTCAAAGGCTTTGGCTTCGTGATGAACGTTTCCTGTCATCCACTCCAGAACCCAAGTCTTCGGATCTCTGCTATACCCGCGGATGTGAAGTGTGGCATAGAATTGGAGCAGCAACTTTTCATTCTAATGCTCTTGGTCAGTGACGAACGGCAGCAGTCCAACCTCTTTGAAGCAATCCAGAGCTTCTTCCAAACAGGGCAGACCAGTTATTGCTTCAATGTCAAGGCGCTTGTGTGGGAAGATGCGACCTTGGTTGTAAAGAACGCATGAGTAATAGCTTCGCTGCGGATAACACCAGAACCGATCAGATGATATTCTTTCCCTGGAGTAGGGGTTCCTGGAGCTGTTGAAGAATGTGTTGTCTGCTCTGAAGCCATTGATATTGAAGGAGCCAGGTGCTGATGCAGGACCTGGGAACCTTGGCAATCTTGGGATTGGCTTCTGTACCTGAGGCATGTGCTCAACATGATAGTCGAACTGGGGACCGGCAGCAGACTTAGGAACAGAAGTGGCGAGATCAGTGGCTTCGCTGACTTGTGGTGCTTTTGTTGGTGAGGGCTCCACATTAGCTTCAGCCATGACAGCGTCAGTGGCTTCAGTGGTGTTGGTGGTGGCAGCCTCAAGATGTTCAACCTCCACTTGACGAGCAGGAGAATCGGCCACGATCACGTTCTCCTCGAGAACTACTTCTTGGTGGGACAGGGGAGTGGCAACTTGTGGGACTTCTTCTTCCGCGGCTGATGCAGCCAGATTGTCTTCAGCAGAGACTCGAGGCCTTGGACCTTTGCGAAGCCTGCACAATGCGGGTGACGCCTGTGGAGTTGCTGTTGGCTGGGCCTCAAGGTCTTGATTCTCTTGTGGGCGATCCGCCCATGAAGCATCATGTGCAATTGGCATCAGTGGACGACCAATGCTGATGAGTTCGCTGTGCGTTAGCACAGGCGATGACACCTGTTGGTGTTCTAGCTGAGGAAGGGCTGCATCATCTTCAACATGGTCATGATGACCAATGTCTTCAGCAGTGATGGGATTAGATGCTGGAAAGTCTTCAGCTTCATGAGCCTCTGTGAAAGCAGGCTCATGGACAGTCAGTTGACGTTCTTGTGGATCGGCATCGGGGTGAACTATGGAAATGGGTTCAACAATCAAGGGCTCTGTGGGAGCAGCCTGTTCCTTCTTGGTCATTCTTTTCTTCTTGGCGGGGGCAGTAGCAGAGGCTTCAGGATGTTTTCTCTTCCTTGCTTCAGCCTCAGCAGTCCTGGTCTTCTTCAATTCTGAAGCGGTTGACCTGACCTTTGGCTTCGGGCCAGTCATGCTAGTTGGGAAGACAAGGGGATCTGCCTCCTGCCTTGGTGCTTCAGGTTCAGCCATAGCGGGCTTCTTATGCTTCTTGGTAGCCATCCTGGGGTCGATGCCAGGATGCCCAAGGGCCTTGCGCTTCTCAGCCTCATTGTAGGCTTTCACACACCTATCAGCCAGGACCTTCATGCGCTCACGAGAACCCTGGGCTTCTGCATGTTTTTTTAGAAAGGCTTCCTTGAGCTCGTGCAGTATAATCTTGAAATTCTTCACGTCTTGCACGCTGAGCTTGGTCATATGCTTCTTGAACTGAGATTTCTCAAAGTCAATCTTCTGCTTCAGTTCAACAATGCTCTGGGCGATAGCTAACTCTGAAGCAATGGCGCCATGGAAGGCGACACTGAGGCCAATGGGTAGTTGGAGATCGTCGAAGCTGATGTTTGGTGTGTCAAACCATTCATCAATAAAGTTGTTGATGATTGTTACATCAAAGAGAGGCAGATCATTGAAGATTTCTGCTTCTTCTTTGCTCTTGATGAGTTGCTCAAGAGCGTCATCTGCAAGATCTTCATCACTTGACAGATCAATGACATCATTGCGCAGAATGGCAGCAGCTGTTAGCTCTTGGCCGATGTGTGGCAGAGGCATCTTGACCTTTTGGGGCTTGGAGATGCGTGATAAATCTTCGGACTGCACACTGTCTTCAAGAGGTGCAGTTGCCAGTGGCTTTGCCCGTGAGATTTTTGGTGAAGGGGCAGGCTTTGAAGCTTTAGGCTTCTTCAACTTCTTTGGCTTCGGCGCTGCAGGCGCTTCATCTGATTCAACGTCAGCTGCAGGCTCATTCACTATAGTCCCTTGAACCAAGATATGGGTGATGAGGCCTTCAAGGTTGTAGAAAGGACCCACGACATTGGGTTCTGCATCTCGTGTGCCATCAGCCCTTGGAGCTGAGGGACCAGGGTTGAAGTCTAGTCCCAATGTCTTCTTGTTTTGCTTCGCTGAGTTCTGGGAAAACTGGAAGTTGTGCTTGAACAGAATATCGTCACGACACCATAGTAGTGACGATGGGTGTGCATCAACAGGCTGTGGCCCACGGACCATGCAGGGATAGAAGCTTTGTTCAATGGCTTCATCTCTGGACCTGGGTTAAAGATTCTTGTATAGGATGTCTCCCCACGGTCTCTTGATGGCATTTTTCTCAGCATATTCCTGGGTTACAAATCGGTATTTGAACCATTGTTCTGCCCAATATCTTCGAATCTACTGGATTCGGGTCTTGCGCTGATTGTAATCCTCTTCAGGATCTGTCTTGTACAGTTCTGAGAGGTCATCTGGCAGATCTCTAGATGTTTCTCCATGACGCTTTCTGCCACCCTTCCTTGCTGATTTCTCTAAAGCCATGAACTTTAAACTGAAATGCTTCAACACGTTCAAAGGCTTCAAAGATTTTCGCTTGCTGGACAAACAGGAACTTGCTTCGGGAGAATTTATATGATGCTGTAAGAATTCTGCAAATGAATGCAGACTATGAGAACCAAGGGATTCTCCCATGGACATGTACCTGTGACAACATTAAGGTGCGAGGGAAGGGGAAGAGGTCATATGCATTCTCAGAAGATTTTGAATATAAATCAGTTTAGAAGACATTGACCTCATCGTGCGAAGACATTCGCTCATAGATAAGGAGTTGGTTCCAGATTTGTACGAATCTAGAGATCAGTACAAGTGAGGAATCTAACTACTTTGTGAAGCATAAGTGAATATACTAGGCATGATATGAGATGCAGTATGAGAGAGATCTAACTTGTGTGAATAGAAACTGCTTGTGGTAGAAAGTGACAAATGCCATAGGATCAACGATGCCGTAAAAAGGAAGTTTTATTTACCACACTAAGAACTGCTAGACGGAGTGGAAGATGAGGCCGAGCAGTTCGATCTTCCGTGCCCTAACTTGGCGACGGAGGACACCTACGGCGATGGCGGAGAGGACGATGTCCGCGGTCAGCGTGAAGACGGCGTCGGAGAGGTTGCGGCAGCGAAGCGCTTCGTCGCCGGCGTCGTCGAGGGCTAGCGGTGGCGCTAGGGTTCGTGCGAGAGTGGAAGAAGAGATAATGAGCGCCGTGAAGTGTGTATTTATAGGTACAGGGGCGGCACTGTGTTATTACACAGGTGCCCCTGGTGATTCGCATCTGAGGAACATGTGGCCATCATGTAGAATTTTGGGGTTTGTTCCACGTCCCACGCACGCCTGGATTGTCGGGTGGTCGTTCCTACTTCTCCGGGTTTCATGTGGAGGAATGAGCATTGAAGGTGGACTTAAGGTTTGTCTTTGTATCTTCTGCTGACAAGGACGCAGAGAAGACATTTGACAGTTTCAATAGAATGCATATGATTTGGAGAGATAGAGTTTCAGATAGATAGCATAGAGAGGTTAGGGTCCGATCACATTCACTTAGTTCAAAAGATTCAACAAGAAGACATAGCTATAAGTGAATGCTGTAGAGGACAGAACACTAGTATATATATATATAACCAACATAGTGAAGATAATCATGAAGACATGCTGAGATTGAAGCCAAACCAAATGTGAAGACATAGCAAGGTAACGCCATGAGTGAAACACTTCAAAATAGAACATTTTGTGGTGGCGTTACCCACCGTATAGGAAGTATTAGACCCAGACACGGCGCACAATTATCGTGGCACTCCGAAGTCAAATTCCACATTAATGTATTCACACTTAGAATGTATGTCTTCATTGATTGAAGATATACTTTACTTCATGTGTTGCACATCTAAGTCATCAATATGCATAAGGGTTAGGATGTGTGCCTGATCACAGGACATTTGAGGATTCCAGGATATTTAGCTCACACCGTAACTTGCAAAATCTTTTCTCATCCAAGGGCTGGTGAAGATATCTGCCAATTGCTCTTCAGTGTTGACATGCATGATATCAATATCTTCCTTCACAACATGATCTCTGAGAAAGTGATGACGAATTTCAATGTGCTTTGTCTTCGAGTGCTGAACTGGGTTGTTGGCAATCTTGATGGCGCTTTCGTTGTCGCAGTAGAGTGGCACTTGCTTCAGATGAATGCCATAGTCTTTGAGCGTTTGCTTCATCCACAGAAGCTGAGCGCAGAAAGATCCAGCAGCAATGTATTCAGATTCAGCAGTGGAGAGAGATACACAGTTCTGCTTCTTTGAAGACCAACATACAAGTGATCGTCCCAGAAAGTGACATGTGCCTGATGTAGACTTGCGATCAACTTTGTCACCAGCATAATCAACATCCGAGAATCCAACCAGATCAAACTCTGAGACCTTTGGATACCATAATCCTAGAGTTGGGGTGTGAGCCAAATATCGAAGAATTCGCTTCACAGCTAAGTGATGCGACTCCTTTGGTGCCGCTTGAAATCGAGCACACATGCAAACACTAAGCATAATATCTGGCCTAGATGCACATAGATAAAGTAAAGAACCAATCATGGAGTGGTATACCTTTTGATCGAATTCTTTACCATTGTCATCAGGACCCAGATGATGCTTGGCTGGCATTGGCGTCGTGAAGCCTTTGCAGTCTTGCATACCGAACTTCTTCAGGCAATCTTTGAGATACTTCTCTTGAGATATGAAGATGTCGTTGCGTTGCTGTCGTATTTGAAGACCGAGAAAGAACTTCAGCTCTTCCATCATAGACATTTGATATTGCTCTTGCATCATATATCCAAACTCTTCACTGTACTTCTGATTGGTGCAGCTGAAGATAATGTCATCCACATATATTTGGCACACAAACAGTTCACCATCATATATCTTCGTGAAGAGAGTGGGGTCAAGAGAACCAGGTATGAAGCCTTTGCTCTTCAGGAAGTATTTGAGTGTGTCATACCAGGCCCGAGGGGCTTGTTTGAGGCCATACAGTGCCTTGTTGAGCTTGTATACCATGTCAGGATGTTTTGGATCTTCAAAGCCAGGAGGTTCTGCAACATACACTTCTTATTCAATCTTGCCATTGAGGAAGGCGCTCTTCACATCCATTTGATAAAGAAGTATGTTGTGATGATTTGCATAGGCCAGCAGTATGCGTATGGCTTCAAGTCTAGCCACAGTAGCAAATGTTTCATCGAAGTTAATGCCTTCCACTTGAGTATATCCTTGAGCAACGAGACGAGCTTTGTTTCTGACAACTTGACCATGCTCATCTTGCTTGTTGCGGTATATTCATTTGGTGCCTATTATGTTGTGCTTCCGAGGATCGGGACGCTTGACCAGTTCCCATACATTATTCAGCTCAAACTGTTGAAGCTCGTCTTGCATAGCTTGAATCCATTCAGGTTCCATGAAGGCTTATTCAACTTTCTTGGGTTCTGTTATTGAGACGAATGTGAAGTGCCCACAGAAATTTGCTAGCTGAGTTGCCCTTGAACGAGTGAGTGGACTGGGTGCATTGATGCTATCAATTATTCTTTCAATCTGCACTTCATTGGCAACGCGAGGATGTACAAGGCGAAAATTTTGCTCTTGCTGATCATTGTTGTTGTTAGAAGGAATGTCTTCAGGCTGAGCATTGTCTTCATGTTGATCAGGTGCTGAGATGATAAGTTCTTGTTCAGGATGAGCTTCAGAAGGTATAATTTCTCCAGTTCCCATTAGCTTGATTGATTCACTGGATGGAACTTCATCTAGCACATTTGGCAGTTGCTCTCTTTGTGAACTGTTGGTCTCATCGAACCGCACATCCACTGTTTCAACCACTTTGTAATGAAAGAGATTGAAGACTCTGTAGGAGTGCGAATCCTTTCCATATCCAAGCATAAAACCCTCATGTGCTTTTGATGCAAACTTTGAGGTGTGATGTGGGTCCTTGATCCAGCACCTGGCGCCAAATACTATGAAGTAACTGACATTTGGCTTCTTGCCAGTAAGGAGCTCATAAGATGTCTTGTTCAGAAGCTTGTGAAGATAAACACGATTGATTGTATGGCATGCAGTATCAATGGCTTCAGGCCAGAATTTTCTTGGAGTCTTGTATTCATCTAGCATCGTTCTGGCCATCTCAATGAGTGTTCTATTCTTGCGTTCGACGACCCCATTCTGCTGTGGCGTCTACGGGGCTGAGAATTCATGTGTGATGCCCAAGGTATCAAGATATGTATCAAGGCCAGTGTTCTTGAATTCAGTGCCATTATCACTTCTGATATGCTTTATCTTGGCGCCATAGTTGTTCATTGCTCGATTGACGAAGCGTCTGAAGACATCCTGCACTTCAGTCTTGTAAAGGATTATGTGCACCCAAGTATATCTAGAATAATCATCAACAATGACAAAGCCATAGAGACAAGCAGTAGTAGTAAGAGTTGAGTAATGAGTGGGACCGAAAAGATCCATGTGAAGCAGTTCGAAGGGTCGAGTAGTGGTCATGATTGTCTTCGAGGGATGTTTGGCCCTCGTCATCTTTCCTGCCTCACAGGCACCGCATAAGTGATCTTTCTTGAACTTGACGCCCTCGATGCCTATGACATGCTTCCTCTTTTCCAGGGTGTGGAGGTTCCTCATGCCAGCATGCCCAAGCCTCCGATGCCAGAGCCAGCATTCTGAAGCTTTTGCTTGAAGACATATGGCAAGCTGTGGTCCTGCTGAGAAATCTACCACGTACAAATCATCTTTTCGATACCCTTCAAATACTAGAGACTTGTCAGATTCCATTAGAACAAGGCAATGATATTTTCCAAATATTACGATCATGTTTAAATCGCAAAGCATTGAGACAGACATTAAGTTGAAGCCAAGGGATTCAACAAGCATGACTTTATCCATGTGTTGATCCCTTGAGATTGCAACTCTACCTAGACCCAATACCTTACTTTTACCAGTGTCAGCAAATGTGATATGGCTCTTGTCGGATGGACGTAAGGTTGAGTCCATAAGAAGGCTTCTTTTGCCAGTCATGTGATTTGTACACCCACTATCAATAATCCATTCTGAAGACGCTGGTGTCATACCCTACAGTGCAGTTAGGGGGATAGGCTTCACGAAGAGCATTGTGAAGCAAAAACATTTGACGAACCAGTGGGTTATGAAAGCTTAGATCCAGATTAGGACTAATAGGGAGAGTAGCAAGCGATTCAGGAACGAAGTACATAGTAAGACCATTCGGGCATTTGATCTTGCGCCCTACAAGATGTTTAAGGTCCCCAGCAATAGCGTCAAACGATTTTAGTTTTCTGCTGGAGACCTTTCCCTGCAAACGAGAGTTAAGCTTTCTTAGCCACCCACATCTTCAAGGGTGGCTTAGAAGCAATAAGTCTAAGTGCAGCATCTGAGAACTTTGGCTTTGGAGCCCTAGCAAACAGTCTTGCAGGCGGACAATAGTACTCATAAGAATAAGCAGAATAGTTCTTGGTCTTATGAACATGGCGGTTTGATGAACCACTCTCATATTCATATGCCTGAGTATGGTTTCCCTGCAAAACATTTGCGTTAGTGCAACTCAGGTGAGTCCTCTGTCTGTATGAAGCCTTTGGACCGTATGAAGCCTTTGGTCTGAGGTTTGTCTTCTTCACGTGAGGTGTCATGATGACATTCACAGGAAGATTCTCCAGACACCTTTTTGGAACCCAGATCTTCTTCATAGGCGGTCCATTCCTGTAGTTAGTACCAATGTACCTGGCAAACACTTCACCATTCTAATTCTTAAACAGTTTATAGTTTGCATCAAGGGATTCATCAATGATAATGGGGTTAGCACAAGTGAAGCCAGATAGATTGGATGGATCTGCTGAAGGTTCCTTTGCAGCAACCCACGTGGTTTTGGGGTACTGCTCAGGTTTCCAGTAAGAGCCATCAGCATTCATTTTCCTTACGAACCCAACACCCTCTTTCCTCGGGTTTCGGTTCAGAATCTGCTTTTTGAGGACATCACATAGTGTCTGATGCCCTTTAAGACTTCTGTACATCCCTGTTTCAAGCAATGTCTTCAACCTAGCATTCTCATCAGCAATAGCAGTGGTATCCTCAGCAGAGGGGTTAGTTACCACATCAACAGTTGAAGATATTGCAACAGTAGTAGCAGTAGAACATTCAGCAACAGAAGTAGCATTATCACACTCAATGCATTTAAGACATGGTGGTTCAAATCCTTCCTGAGCGGAACTGATCTGTTTGGCGCGAAGTGACTCGTTTTCCTTTTGAAGATCTTCATGAGCCGCTCTCAATTTCTCAAGATCTTGCTTCCTTTGAAGATAATCATAGGAAAGCTTTTCATGAGTTGTTGAGAGAGTTTCATGACGACTTTCAAGTTCCTCATACTTAATGTGAAGATTTTTTATGTCTTCAATTAAGGATTCAGATCGAGTCATTTCAGCACCTAACAGATCATCGCTTCTGTCTAACAGTTTTTGAATATGTTTCATATCTTTCTTTTGTTCAGTTGCAATTTTAGCAAGTGTTTTGTAGCTGGGTTTTGAACCACAATCAGAGTCATCGTCACTAGATGTTTGATAGTGAGTAGTGCGTGTGTTTACCTTGGCACCGCGTGCCATGAAGCAGTAGGTAGAAGCGGAGTAGTCCTTGTCATTTGCATCGGTGTCGGTGATGAAGTCATTGTCTTCAGTGTTGAAGATGGACTTGGCAGCGTATGCTGTAGCCAGACTTTTGACGCCTGAATCGGACTCCTCCTCAGACTCCACCTCCGCCTCCTCAGAAGCGGACTCCTCCTCTGAATCCATTTCCTTGCCAACAAACGCATGTGCGTTGCCAGATGAGCTCTTCTTGTGTGATGAAGACTTTGAGGAAGACCTGGAAGAAGACTTTGAGTATTTCTTCTTCTTCTTGTCGTCAGAGTCATATTCCTTGCTCTTCTTCTTCTTTTTGTTCTCATTGTCCCACTGTGGACACTCAGAGATGAAGTGGCCAGGTTTCTTGCACTTGTGACATGTTTTCTTCTTGTAGTCGTGAGCAGAAGCTTCATCATTCCTTGAGCTTGATCGGGAAGACTTTCTGAAACCTTTCTTCTTGGTGAATTTTTGGAACTTCTTCACAAGCATAGCAAGTTCCCTTCCAATGTCTTCAGGATCATCCGAACTGCTGTCAGATTCTTCTTCAGATGAGGAGACAGCTTTTGCCTTCAAGGCACAAGTTCGCCCATAATTTGGACCGTAGATATCTCTTTTCTCAGAAAGCTGAAACTCATGTGTGTTGAGCCTCTCAAGTATGTCAGACGGATCGAGTGTCTTGAAATCAGGACGTTCTTGAATCATCAGGGCTAGGGTGTCAAACGAACTATCAAGTGATCTCAGTAGTGTCTTGACGACGTCATGTTTGGTGATCTCAGTAGCGCCGAGGGCTTGAAGCGCATTTGTGATGTCAGTGAGTCGGTCAAATGTGAGCTGGACATTCTCATTGTCATTTCGCTTGAAGCGGTTGAAGAGGTTGCGAAGGACACTGATTCTCTGATCTCTCTGGGTTGAGACGCCTTCATTGACCTTGGAGAGCCAGTCCTAGACCAGCTTAGATGTTTCCAAAGCACTCACACAGCCATATTGTCCTTTGGTCAGATGACCACAGATGATATTCTTGGCAGTAGAGACCAGTTGAACGAACTTCTTGACATCAGCAGCAGTGACACCTTCTCCAGCCTTGGGAACGCCGTTCTTGACGACATACCATAGGTTGACGTCAATGGCTTCAAGATGCATGCGCATCTTATTCTTCTAGTAGGGATATTCAGTTCCATCGAAGACGGGGCACGCAGCGGAGACTTTAATTATCCCTGCAGTCGACATAGCTAAAACTCCAGGTGGTTAAACCAAATCACACAGAACAAGGGAGCACCTTGCTCTGATACCAATTGAAAGTGCGTTATATCGACTAGAGGGGGGTGAATAGGCGATTTTTATGAAAGTCTTCAAAACGTGGAAGTTATGAAGACAGACGACAGAAATAAACCTATTACCCTGCAGCGGAAGGTAGACTACACTAGGCTAGCCATAGTCAAGTATTCAATAGAGTGAAAGCACAATGACTAATAGCAGCAATGTAGTAAGGATCAGGTAGGAAGATATTGTGAAGCCACACAAAACACGCAGTCACTCAGTGAAAACAAAAGATAGTGCGAACATACAATGACTTCACAAGGAGTAACAGTAAGTAAAGGGAAGGGAAGATGAAACCAGTGACTTGTTGAAGACAATGATTTGTTGGACCAGTTCCAGTTGCTGTGACAACTGTACGTCTGGTTAGGGCGGCTAGGTATTTAAACCTTAGGACACCCAGTCCCGGACACCCAGTCCTGAACACGCAGCTCAGGACACCCAGTCCTCACCGTATTCCCCTTGAGCTAAGGTCACACAGACCTTGCCCAATCACTCTGGTAAGTCTTCAAGGTAGACTCCCAAACCTTCACAAACTTCATTCACTGGCAATCCACAATGTCTCTTGGATGCTCAGAACGCGACGCCTAACCGGCTGGAGGATGCACAATCCTCAAGTGTAATAAGTCTTCAGATCACACAGACAAGAAGACTTAAGTGATGCCTAATTCTCTTTGGCTCTGGGTGGTTAGGGCTTTATCCTCGCAAGGAATTCTCTCTCAAAGGCTTCGAGGTGGGTTGCTCTCAAACGACAAAAGCCGTACTCTGAATCTGAGCAGCCAACCGTTTATGGTTGTAGGGGGTGGGCTATTTATAGCCACTTGGCAACCCGACCTGATTTGTCCGAAATGACCCTGGGTCACTAAGGAATTGACACGTGTTCCAATGGTCAGATTTCAAACTCACATGGCAACTTTACTTGGGCTTCAAGCAAAGCTGACTTGCCCGACTCTGGACAAGATTCGCTCTCAAAGTCTTCACTCGAAGACATAGGTTTTGTTTAAGCATCACTTCAGTCATTCTGACTGGTTCTCTTGGACCCCACTTAACAGTACGGTGGTTCCTATGACTCAACACAGAAGAAAGAGAACTACGAAAGATCTAAGTCTTCGAGCTCCATAGGCTTCATGTGGTGTCTTCTCTTGTCATAGTCTTCAATGTGAATATCTTCATATACCACCTTTGACTTCAATGTCTTCATACATTTTTAGGGGTCATCTCTGGTAGGAAAACCGAATCAATGAGGGACTTCTACCTGTGTTATCCTGCAATTCTCACAAACACATTAGTCCCTCAACTAGGTTTGTCGTCAATACTCCAAAACCAACTAGGGGTGGCACTAGATGCACTTACACATGTTCATAAGACCAAGAACTATTCTGCTTATTCTTATGAGTACTATTGTCCACCTGCAAGACTGTTTGCTAGGGCTCCAAAGCCAAAGTTATCAGATGCTGCACTTAGACTTATTGCTTCTAATCCACCCTTGAAGATGTGGGTGGCTAAGAAAGCTTAACTCTCTTTTGCAGGAAAGGGTCTCCAGCAGAAAACCAAAATCGTCTGACGCTATTGGTGGGGACCTTAAACATCTTGTAGGGCGCAAGATCAAATGCCCGAATGGTCTTACTATGTACTTTGTTCCTGGATCGCTTGCTACTCTCCCTATCAGTCCTAATCTGGATCTAAGCTTTCATAATCCACTGGTTCGTCAAATGTTTTTGCTTCACAATTCTCTTCGTGAAGCCTATCCCCCTAACTGCACTGTAGGGTACGACACCAGCGTCTTCAGAATGGATTATTGATAGTGGGTGTACCAATCACATGACTGGCAAAAGAAGCCTTCTTATGGACTCAACCTTACGTCCATCCGGCAAGAGTCACATCACATTTGCTGACACTGGTAAAAGTAAGGTATTGGGTCTAGGTAGAGTTGCAATCTCAAAGGATCAACACATGGATAAAGTCATGCTTGTTGAATCCCTTGGCTTTAACTTAATGTCTGTCTCAATGCTTTGCGATTTGAACATGATCGTGATGTTTGGAAAATATCGTTGCCTTGTTCTAATGGAATCTGACAAGTCTCTAGTGTTTGAAGGGTATCGGAAAGATGATTTGTACGTTGTAGATTTCTCAGCAGGACCACAGCTTGCCGTATGTCTTCTAGCAAAAGCTTCAGAATGCTGGCTCTGGCATCGGAGGCTAGGGCATGCTGGCATGAGGAACCTCCACACCCTTGCAAAGAAGAAGCATGTCATAGGCATCGAGGGCATCAAGTTCAAGAAAGATCACTTATGCGGTGCCTGTGAAGCAGGAAAGATGACGAGGGCCAAACATCCCTTGAAGACAATCATGACAACTACTCGACCCTTCGAACTGCTCCACATGGATCTTTTCGGTCCTACTCATTACTCAACGCTTACTACTACTGCATGTCTCTATGGCTTTGTCATTGTTGATGATTATTCTAGATATACTTGGGTGCACATAATCCTCTACAAGACTGAAGTGCAGGATGTCTTCACACACTTCGTCAATCGAGCAATGAACAACTATGGCGCCAAGATAAAGCACATCAGAAGTGACAATGGCACTGAATTCAAGAACACTGGCCTTGATACATATCTTGATACTTTGGGCATCACACATGAATTCTCAGCTCCATACACGCCACAGCAGAATGGCGTCGTCGAACGCAAGAATAGAACACTCATTGAGATGGCCCGAATGATGCTAGATGAATACAAGACTCCAAGAAAATTCTGGCCTGAAGCCATTGATACTGCATGCCATATAATCAATCGTGTTTATCTTCACAAGCTTATGAACAAGACATCTTATGAGCTCCTTACTAGCAAGAAGCCAAATGTCAGTTACTTCAGAGTATTTGGCGCCAGGTGCTGGATCAAGGATCCACATCACACTTCAAAATTTGCACCAAAAGCACATGAGGGTTTTATGCTTGGATATGGAAAAGATTCACACTCCTACAGAGTCTTCAATCTCTTTCATTATAAAGTGGTTGAAACAGTGGATGTGCGGTTTGATGAGACTAACGGTTCACAAAGAGAGCACCTGCCAAATGTGCTAGATGAAGTTCCATCCAGCGAATCAATCAAGCTAATGGGAACTGGAGAAATCATACCCTCTGAAGCTCAACCTGAAGAGGAACTTATCATCTCCGCATCTGATCAACCTGAAGACAATGCTCAGCCTGAAGACAATCCCACTAACAATGACAATGATCAGCAAGAGCAAAATCTTCGTCCTGTACATCCTCGTGTTGCCAATGAAGTGCAGATTGAGAGAATAATTCATAGCATCAATGCACCTGGTCCGCTCACTCGTTCAAGGGCAACTCAGCTAGCAAATTTCTGTGGGCACTTCGCATTCGTCTTAATAACAGAACCCAAGAAAGTTGAAGAAGCCTTCATGGAACCTGAATGGATTCAAGCCATGCAAGAAGAGCTTCAACGGTTTGAGCTGAATAATGTATGGGAACTGGTTAAGCGTCCTGATCCTCAGAAGCACAATATAATAGGCACCAAATGGATATACCGCAACAAGCAAGATGAGCATGGTCAAGTTGTCAGAAACAAAGCTCGTCTCGTTGCTCAAGGATATACTCAAGTGGAAGGCATTGACTTCGATGAAACATTTGCTCCTGTGGCTAGACTTGAAGCCATACGCATACTGCTGGCCTATGCAAATCATCATAACATACTTCTATATCAAATGGATGTGAAGAGCGCCTTTCTTAATGGCAAGATTGAAGAAGAAGTGTATGTTGCACAACCGCCTGGCTTTGAAGATCCAAAACATCCTGACATGGTATACAAGCTCAACAAGGCACTATATGGCCTCAAACAAGCCCCTCGGGCTTGGTATGACACTCTCAAATACTTCCTGAAGAGCAAAGGCTTCACACCTGGTTCCCTCGACCCCACTCTCTTCACGAAGACATATGATGGTGAACTATTTGTGTGCCAAATATATGTGGATGACGTCATCTTTGGCTGCACCAATCAGAAGTACAGTGAAGAGTTTGGATATATGATGCAAGAGCAATATCAGATGTCCATGATGGGAGAGCTGGAGTTCTTCCTCGGTCTTCAAATACGACAGCAACGCAACGGCATCTTCATATCTTAAGAGAAGTATCTCAAAGATTGCCTGAAGAAGTTCGGTATGCAAGACTTCAAAGGCTTCACGACGCCAATGCCAGCCAAACATCATCTGGGTCCCGACGACAATGGTAAAGAGTTTGATCAAAAGGTATACCGCTCCATGATTGGTTATTTACTTTATCTATGTGCATCTAGGCAAGATATTATGCTTAGTGTTTGCATGTGTGCTCGATTCCAAGCGGCACCAAAGGAGTCGCATCACTTAGCTGTGAAGCGAATTCTTCGATATTTGGCTCACACCCCAACTCTAGGATTATGGTATCCAAAGGGCTCAGAGTTTGATCTGGTTGGATTCTCGGATGCTGATTATGCTGGTGACAAGGTGGATCGCAAGTCTACATCAGGCACATGTCATTTTCTGGGACGATCACTTGTATGTTGGTCTTCAAAGAAGCAGAACTGTGTATCTCTCTCCACTGCTGAATCTGAATACATTGCTGCTGGATCTTGCTGCGCTCAGCTTCTATGGATGAAGCAAACACTCAAGGACTATGGCATTCATCTGAAGCAAGTGCCACTCTACTGCGACAACGAAAGCGCTATCAAGATTGCCAACAACCCAGTTCAGCACTCGAAGACAAAGCACATTGAAATTCGTCATCACTTTCTCAGAGATCATGTTGTGAAGGAAGACATTGATATCATACACGTCAATACTGAAGAGCAATTGGCAGATATCTTCACCAAGCCCTTGGATGAGAAGAGATTTTGCAAGTTACAGTGTGAGCTAAATATCTTGGAATCCTCAAATGTCTTGTGATCAGGCACACATCCTAACACTTATGCATATTGATGACTTAGATGTGCAACACACCAAGTAAAGTATATCTTCAATCAATGAAGACATACATTCTAAGTGTGAATACATTAATGTGGAATTTGACTTCGGAGTGCCACGATAATTGTGCGCCGTGTCTGGGTCTAATACTTCCTATACGGTGGGTAACGCCACCACCAAAGGTTCTATTTGAAGTGTTTCACTCATGGCGTTACATTCACCATGTCTTCACATTTGGTTTGACTTCAATCTCAACATGTCTTCATGATTATCTTCACTATATTGATTATATATATATATACTAGTGTTCTGTCCTCTACAGCATTCACTTATAGCTATGTTTTCGTGTTGAATCTCTTGAACTAAGTGAATGTGATCGGACCCTAACCTCTCCATGCTTTCTATCTCAAACTCTATCTCTCCAAGTCATATGCATTCTATTGAAACTGTCTAATGTCTTCTCTGCGTCCTTGTTAGCAGAAGATACAGAGACAAACTTTAAGTCCGTTTTCAATGCTCATTCCGTCACCTGAAACCCGGAGAAGTGGGAACGACCACCCGACAATCCAGGCGTGCGTGGGACGTGGAACACCCCCCGATATGCTGCATGATGGCCACGTGTTCCTCAGATGTGAATCGCTAGGGGCACCTGTGTAATAATGCAGAGCCGTCCCTGTCCCTATAAATACACGCCTCACCGCAGTCATTATCTCTTCTTCCACTCTCGCACGAACCCTAGCGCCACCGCTAGCCCTCGACGATGCCGGCGACGAAGCGCTTCGCTGACGCAACCTCTCTGGCGCCGTCTTCACGCCGACTGCGGACATCGTCTCTCCGCCGTCGCCGTAGGTGTCCTCCGTCGCCAAGTTAGGGCACGGACGATCGAACTGCTCGGCCTTCCCTTCCACTCCGTCTAGCAGTTCTTCGTGTCGTAAATAAAACTTCCTTTTTCCGGTCCCTTTGATTCTATAGCTTTGTCACTTTCTACCACAAGCAATTTCTATTCACACAAGTTGGATCTCTTTCATACTGCATCTCATAACATGCCTAGTATATTCATATATACTTCACAAAGTAGTTAGATTCCTCACTTGTACTGATCTCTGGATTCGTACAAATCCGGAACCAACTCCTTATCTATGAGTGAATGTCTTCACACGATGAGGTCAATGTCTTCTAAACTGATTTATCTTCAAAATCTTCTGAGAATGCATATGACCTCTTCCCCTTCCCTCGCACCTTAATGCTGTCACAGGTACATGTCCGTGGGAGAATCCCTTGGTTCTCATAGTCTGCATTCATTTGTAGAATTCTTACAGTATCATATAAATTCTCCCGAAGCCAGTTCCTGTTTGTCCAGCAAGCGAAAACCTTTGAAGCCTTTGAACATATTGAAGCCTTTCAGTTTAAAATTCATGGCATCAGATAAATCTGCAAGGAAGGGAGGCAGACAGCGTCATGGCTGAACATCAAGAGATCTGCATGATGACCTCTCAGAACTTTACAAGACAGATCCCGAAGAGGATTATAATCAGCGCAAGACCCGAATCCAGTGGATTCGAAGATATTGGGCAGAACAGTGGTACAAATATAGATTCGTGACCAAGGAATATGCTGAGAAGAGTGCTATCAAAAGTCCTTGGGTTGATATTCTCTTCTGAGGCCTTCCACCCAAGAACAAAGCTGAAGCTATTGCTCAGGGTTTCTATCCCTGTATTGTCGGGGACCTCAGCCTGAAGATGCCGACCCAGCAGCATTGCTATGGTGTCGTGACGATAATCTCTTCAAGCGCAACTTCCAGCACGCAAAGGCATCGGCCAAGGAAAACAAGAAGTCATTGGGACTAGACTTCAACCCTGGTCCTTCTGCTCCCCGGGCTGACGGCACACGTGATGCAGAACCCAATGTCATCGGTCCTTTCTACAACCTTGAAGGTCCCATCACCCATATCTTGGTTCAAGGGACATCCGTGAATGAGCCTGCAGATGACGATGAATCAGATGAAGCGCCTGTCGCACCGAAGCCAAAGAAATTGAAGCAGCCAAAAGCTTCAAAGCCTGCCTCTGCCCCAAAAATCTCACGGGCGAAGCCACTGGCCACTGCACCTCCTGAAGATAGTGTGCAGTCTGAAGATTTGTCACGCATCTCCAAGCCCCAGAAAGCCAAGATGCCTCTGCCACACACCGGCCAAGAACTGACAGCTGCTGCCATACTGCGCAACGATGCCATCGATCTGTCCAGTGATGAAGATCTTGCAGATGACGCTCTTGAGCAACTGATCAAGAGCAAAGAAGAAGCAGAAATCTTCAACAATTTGCCTCTCTTTGATGTGGCAATCATCCATGACTTCATTGATGAGTGGTTTGAAACGGCCAACCTCAGCTTCGAAAACTTGCAACTTCCCATTGGTCTCAGTGTCGCCTTCCATGGCGCCATTGCTTCAGAGCTAGCTCTCGCTCAGCGCATCGTCGAACTGAAGCAAAAGATTGACTATGAAAAGGCTCAGTTCAAGAAGCATATGGCCATGCTCAGTGTACAAGAGGTCAAGAACTTCAAGCTCATGATGCACGAGCTTAAAGAAGCCTCTCTCAAGAAGCATGAAGAAGCTCAAGGCTCTCGTGAGCGCATGAATTGCCTGGCTGACAAGTGTGTGCAAGCCTACAATGAGGCTGAGAAGCGCAAGGCCCTTGGGCGTCCTGGCATCGACCCCAGGATGGCTGCAAAGAAGAAGAAGAAGCCCGCTATGGCCAAACCCAACGCACCAAGGCAGGAAGTAGATCCCATTGTCTTCTCAACTAGCATGACTGGCTCGAAGCCCAAGGCCCGGTCAACCGCTTCAGAGCTGAAGACGATGAGGACTACTGAGGCTGAAGCCAGAAAGAGGAAATATCCTGAAGCCTCTGCTGCTGCTCCCTCCAAGAATAAGCGGAAGACCAAGAAAGAACGGGCTGCTCCCATGGAGCCCTTAATTGTTGAACCCATCTCCATGGTTTGCCCTGACCCTGAACCTCAGGAGCGCCAACTGACTGTCCATGAGCCTGCTTTCACCGAGGCTCATGAAGCTGAAGACTTTCCAGCAGCTGATCCCATCGCTGCTGAAGACATTGGTCACCATGACCATGTTGAAGATGATGCAGTTCTTCCTCAGCTCGAGCACCAACAGGTATCATCGCCTGTGCTAACGCACAGCGAACTCATCAGCATTGGTCGTCCTATGACGCCAATTGCTCAGGATGCATCATGGGCTGATCGCCCACAAGCACAAGAGGAAGAAGAGAGGCCCAGCCAACTCCAACTCCACAGGCGTCGCCAGCGTTATGCATGCTTCGCAAAGGACCAAGGCCTCCAGTCTCTGAGTCTGAAGCTAAAGCTGCTGAAGACATTCCGGCTGCATCAGCCGATGAAGAAGCAACCCCAAAAGCTGCTACTCCCCCGTCCCACCAAGAAGCTGTTCTTGAGGAGAACGTGACTGTGACCGACCCTCCAGATCGTCAAGTGGAGGTTGAGAATATTGAGGCTGCCACCACCAACACCAATGAAGCCACTGACGCTGTCATGGCTGAAGCTAATGTGGAGCCTTCACCAACCCAAGCACCAGAAGTCAGCGAAGCCACTGATCCCACTGCTTCTATTCCTGCGCCTGCTGCTGGTCCTCAGTTCGACTATCATGTTGAGCACAGGCCTCAGGTACAGAAGCCAATCCCAAGATTGCCCAGGTTTCTAGGTCCTGCATCAGCACCTGGATCCTTCAATGTCAATGGCTTCAAAGCAGACAACACTTTCTTCAATAGCTCCAGGAACCCCTACTCAAGGGAAAGAATATCATCTGATCGGTTCTGGAGCTATCCGCAGGGAAGCTATTACTCCTGCATTCTATACAATCAAGGTCGCATCTTCCCACATAAGCGTCTTGACATTGAAGCAATAGCTGGTCTGCCCTGTCTGGAAGAAGCTCTGGATTGCTTCAAAGAGGTTGGATTGCTGCCGTTTGTCACCGACCAAGAGCACTGGAATGAAGAGTTGCTGCTCCAATTCTATGCCACACTTCACATCCGTGGGTACAACAGAGATCCGAAGACTTGGGTCCTGGAGTGGATGACAGGAAATGTTCATCACAAAGCCAAAGCCTTTGATATCATTGAGCTCACTGGTCTACCCACTCCTGGCGATCTCTACGAATTTGGCTGTCAACTTCACAGTGAAGCTGTGGAGAGCACCTTTCAGAAGCCTGAACCTAACATGAGTCAGATGCTCAGTATGATGAAGCCATTGCCCCAAGATGCTGCATATCCCAAGGAGTTCTTTGTTGAAGACCTTGAGTATCTGCCAAGGACTATTTATCACATCATAAGGCGAACTCTCTGGCCCATCAAAGGACATTCTCCACATGCCAAGCTGGAAGGTGCAATGAAGACTTTGGTCTTCTATATTCTTCATGGCAAATGCTTCAATGCACAGGACTTCTTCATCCGCCAACTTGCTGCATCAGGCTCTGATCTTTTTGGCTTGAAGTTCTACGCTCCATGGATAATGCGGCTGATCAAACTCCACTCCGCTATCTCATATCAGCCATCTGCTCGCAATCATCGGATCTTTCTGCCTGATGTGGATATGTCTATTGAAGCCATTTATCTTGAGCCTGCCAAGGAACCTCTAAGTCTTCAGAATGCGGAGCATCAAAGTTTTTCTCAGAACATTGAAGGAGTTGAAGTAGTCACTCGTGTATAACCTTTGGCTGGAACTACACGTGCACCACATCCTGCCCTTACTGAAGCCACTGACAGCACAATTGCCCAACGACCCAAGAAGCGCACTCGTGTTCTCAATGACCGAGAGCTTCTGGTGGCTCTTCATCAGAAACAGGATAGGCATCATGACTGGCTGAAGCGCCAAATGCAAAGCCTCTTGGTGGATGTCAACCGCATTCGCAATCTTGCCACCAAGAATGCCTTTGTTGCCCATGAAACCTCTCGACGCACATGGAAAGGGCTGACGCTGATGTGCTCTGAAGATGATATTCAAGAGGATGGCTTCTCTGAACGCTTCAAGTTTGACTCCACACCTCCTTGAAGGGCAGTGTTGCGACGAACTCCATCTCTTGAAGACTCTGAGTTCTCTTCCTCTGCTGCAACTGTGAATGCCAGAGTGATTAAGGATGAAGACGATGCTACTTCACCGCCACCTCCTTCAGCACGCTTCGACACTGCCACAAGTTCTTCGGCACCGCCGAACATCATTGACGACCCTGCTGCTTCACCTACTCTTCATGGGAAGGAGTAGATGCTCTATGTCTTCAAACCTTTTTGGTCCTTACTAACAAAAGGGGGACAAGCATATGAGTTTGATAGTCTTCAAGCGGGTCCATATGGGCGGGTGCTTTATATTTTGCCAAACTCGATGGTCGTCTGCTACTTATTTGCCACTTTGTGATGCGATGATAAATTCCGCATGTGCGACGATAAATTCCGTACTTAGATCATTTTGCAGACGTCCATTTTCCATTATGCATGTCATTATCTTCACATACCTTCACATGTATAGTGGATTGTCATCATAAGTGGAAGAGGATCTCCACAAGCCCAACCTGCCATGTGCATTTGCATTCCAAAAGCAAATTACTTATATGCACATCTTCAGGGGGAGCCCTCACAGCTTATGAAGACAATTCCCTATCCTTTTACAATTTCACATATTATATTCCCCGTTGAAAACTTCAACTAGTTTATCATCAATCACCAAAAAGGGGGAGATTGTAAGTGCATCTAGTGCCACCCCTAGTTGCTTTTGGAGTATTGACGACAAACCTAGTTGAGGGACTAATGTGTTTGTGAGAATTGCAGGATAACACAGGTAGAAGTCCCTCATTGATTCGGTTTTACTACCAGAGATGACCCCTAAAAATGTATGAAGACACTGATGTCAAAGGTGGTTTATGAAGATATTCTCATTGAAGACTATGACAAGAGAAGACATTGCATAAAGCCTATGGAGCTCGAAGACTTAGATCTTTCGTAGTTCTGTTTCTTCTTTGTTGAGTCATAGGAACCACCGTACTATTAAGTGGGGTCCATGAGAACTAGTCAGAATGACTGAAGTGATGCTTAACCAAAACCTATGTCTTCGAGTGAAGACTATGAGAGCGAATCTTGTCTAGAGTCGGACAAGTCAGCTTTGCTTGTAGCCCAAGTAAAGTTGCCGTGTGAGTTTGAAATCTGACCGTTGGAACACGTGTCAGTTCCTTAGTGACCCAGGGTCATTTCGGACAAATCAGGTCAGGTTGCCTAGTGGCTATAAATAGCCCACCCCCTACAACCATAAACGGTTGGCTGCTCAGAGTTAGAGTACGGCTTTTGTCGTTTGAGAGCAACCCACCTCGAAGCCTTTGAGAGAGAATTCCTTGCGAGGATAAAGCCCTAACCACCCAGAGCCAAAGAGTGTTAGGCATCACTTAAGTCTTCTTGTCTGTGTGATCTGAAGACTTATTACACTTGAGGACTGTGAATCCTAAAGCCGGTTAGGTGTCGCGTTCTGAGCATCCAAGAGACATTGTGGATTGCCGGTGAACAAAGTTTGTGAAGGTTTGGGAGTCTACCTTGAAGACTTACCAGAGTGATTGGGCGAGGTCTGTGTGACCTTAGCTCAAGGGGAATACGGTGAGGACTGGGTGTCCTGAGCTGCGTGTTCAGGACTGGGTGTCCGGGACTGTGTGTCCTAAGGTTTAAATACCTAGCCGCTCTAACCAGACGTACAATTGTCACAACAACTGGAACTGGTCCAACAAATCAGTGTCTTCAACGAGTCACTGGTTTCATCCTTCCCTTCCCTTTACTTACTGTTGGTCCTTGTGAAGTCATTGTATGATTGCACTATCTTTTGTCTTCACTAAGTGACTGCGTGTTCTGTTTGGCTTCATAATATCTTCCTACCCGATCCTTACTACATTACTGCTATTAGTCATTGTGCTTTCACTTCATTGAATACTTGACTATGGTTTGCCTAGTGTAGTCTACCTTCCGCTGCATGGTAATAGGTTTATTTCTATCGTTTGTCCTCGAAACTTCCACGTTTTGAAGACTTTCATAAAAATCGCTTATTCACCCCCCCCCTCTAGTCGATATAACGCACTTTCACTCCCGGTTAGTTTTTGCACTCACGAACCATCATGGCCACTCCCCAGAACACACAGGTGCTGACGGCATCAGTCTACGTCCCAGAGACTGTGCATGGTACACACTCGTTCAAAATCGACAAGTACGGCCTTTATCGGGGCTTGGGCGTCGGCAACTGCATCCAGTCCGCTAACTTCACCGTTGGCGGCCACGAATGGTGCATCCGCTTCTACCTCGACGGCTACAACGAGGCTAACATAGACTATGTGTCCGTTTTTCTCGAGCTCAAGACCAAGAACATTGAGGTGGGGGCGATGTACAATCTGATGCTGGTCAATCAAGCCATAGAGCCGTCGGTGTTGCCTTCCAACTTCGCAAACTTCAATGACAGGCCTCCTGTGGTGTTCAACACTCGCAATGACAAACTCGAGGCATGGGGTTTTGTTGCATTCAAGAAGAAGTGCGAGATCGAAGGCTCATCATACATTTTGGACGACTCAATCACCGTCGCATGCAACCTTACTATTATCACATTAAAGGATGCCAAGGAGGTGGATGCTGGGTTGATCGGTGACAACCAAGTGCCACCATCCGAATTGGTTGCTAACCTTAGTAAATTGTTAGGTTGTACAAAGGGAGCTGACATGTGTTTCAAGGTCCAAAATAAGGTATTCCATGCTCACGAGATTATCCTGGCGATGCGGTCGCTGGTCTTCTGGGCGGAGTTCTACGGGCCGATGAGGTTCAAGCATGGGAACGTCAAAAACATTGAAGATATGCAACCCGGTGTCTTTAGAGGACTGCTCCACTTCATCTACACAGACTCGCTACCTCCGATGAAGGACCTCAATGCTGGTGGGTACGAAGAAATGCTTAGGCATTTACTCGTGGCTGCAGATAAGTATGCTATGAAAAGGATGAAGTCAATATGCAAGGGAAAACTTTGCCAGAGGTTTGATCAAGAGACTGTGGCGACAACATTAGCTCTGTCCGTCCAGTACAATTGCAGCATGCTCAAAGATGCTTGCATTAAATTTATCAACTCCTTGAGTAATGTGGATGGTGTGGTTGCGAGTAAAGGGTATCAACACCTGAAAAGAGCATGCCCTACTATATTTGTCGATATGTGGGAGATGGCAACCAAGGCTCGAAAAGTTTAGATGTTCACTCTAGATAAATTCTTTGAGTAGTTACTTCACTTGATGCCATAGCAACCTGAGATCATTATTTTGTCTATTTGTTTTGGAAAATTGGAAGTTCTGCTGGAATTTAGTCTATTTTGGGCAGCCCAATCACTATTTCAGAAATTCCTAATAAATCCTAGAGGCCCACTCAGCCCATTTGTGCAAGGCAAGGGATACTACTAAAGTTTAGTCCCACATTGCTAGTTTAGTGGGAGTTGGACCTCCTCATAAGGGAGGTTCTTTCCCCACTTGTACGAGCATGAGAATA
This sequence comes from Triticum dicoccoides, assembly GCF_002162155.2. Lineage (NCBI taxonomy): Eukaryota > Viridiplantae > Streptophyta > Magnoliopsida > Poales > Poaceae > Triticum > Triticum dicoccoides. The sequence continues at coordinate 709,633,592 of NC_041392.1, forward strand.
AGAGGGATATCCACGCGCGCTCCTCCTCTGCCGCCCGCCTCGCCACGCCTCGCCTCGTCACGACGCGCCACGCCGCGTCGCAGGTTGCGGGAATGAGCTGAGCCGATATCTAAATTTTTGCCACGCACTACGGGTATACGAAAGGTCACACGGAAGCTGAAAAGATTTTTGCGAAAGTGGAGTTTGAATGCGAACGGTGCAGCCCTTCGGCTGCTGGCTGTTTGCTTGGCCTCCGTCTCTTCGTTTCGCCTCCCGTTGCTGCCCTCTCGCCGCCTTCTCTTGCGCCTATAAAAGGGAGGTCGCTCCTCCCAGAGAGACGCACCAGAACTTCTCCTTCCTCTCGCCACCGGTTCCATTCCCTGAGCTACCGCTGTCTTCCTCATCCCGGTTTGTGGTGTGCACCGCGAGTCAGGACAGTAGGCCTCCGAAACCGCACCTCTTTGAGTCCTGTACGGGAGAAGGGTGATAAGGTTTTTGGGGAGGGCTCCGTGCGAGTACTGACTTCTTCATCACGGACTCCGACGACTACTTCCCCGACGATGACTTCTTCCCCGACATCGATGACCTCATCAACGACATGGCTGGAGAGGACGTCGACCCCAAGTCCAGTGCTTCTACTGCTGTTGTCCCGTACGTATTTATGCTCTTTCTGTTAGACGTCCTGCCACAGTTCTTTGCTCTAGTTTCTGCCCTACATGTGTCAGGTTCTACTTCATATATGCAACTTGCTATACTGTCTGATCTAGATGTGTTTAGTTACAGTTCATATGTGAAGTTGCTATTTACCTTCTCCTTGTCAAATCGCATGACTTGCTTTATCACTGTTATATTAGTCATGCTTTATCTAGTATTTCTGTTAATAAAATCATTTGGTAAATTGCTCATATTTCCAACAATCCAAAAACCTTATTATAGGCAATTTACACCAAGTGGTTTTGCTGCTTCCATGAGACCTCCTATGTTTGAGGGTATCCACTATAAGAGGTGGCGCGTGAGAGCAGTCTTATGGTTTCAAACCATGAGTTGCTATGACGCCACTCTCGACAAACCTGAAGGAGAGCTTGATGCTCAACAGGCACAAGCTTTTCAGAAAATGGATACTCTGTTTAAGGCTGCTCTCTTGAGTATTCTTGGTGAGAACATAGTTGATGCTTATGCGTCAATTGATAATGGAAAAGATATGTGGGATGCACTCGAGGCCAAGTTTGGGGTCTCGGATGCTGGCACTGAGCTGTACATCATGGAGCAATTCTATGATTACAGGATGACTAAAGAGCGCTCCGTGGTTGAGCAAGCTCATGAGATACAATCATTTGCTAGAGAACTTGAGCACTTCAGTTGTATGCTACCGGAGAAGTTTGTTGCCGGAGGTATCATCACTAAGCTTCCTCCTTCATGGAGGAACTTTGCTACCTTGCTGAAGCATAAGAGGCAAGAGTTTTCCGTCCCGGATCTCATTGGCACTCTTGATGTGGAAGAAAAGGCGAGAGTAAAGGACACGCGTGCTCGAGGTATTGAGGGAGGATCTAGTGCCAATGTGTTACAGAAGCAGAACTTCCAGCCCCACAAGTTCAAGAACAAGGGCAAGTTTGATGGTAAAGCAAAGTTTGATGGGAAGAATAAGGCTGTGCAACACACGAACTTCAAGAAGAAGAATGGCAAGAAGAAAGGTGCTTGTCATGTGTGTGGGGATCCTGATCATTGGGCTCCTAGTTGTCCTAATCACTTTGACAAGCATCATCCTGGGAAAGGCGGCAAGACCGCTAATGTTGTCATTGGAGACACTGACATGAAGGATGCTGGGTATGGTATATTTTCCACTATTCTTTCAGTATGTCATTCTCCTGACTGGTTGATTGACACGGGTGCTAATGTGCATGTATGCGGTGATATTTCCATGTTTTCGTCTTATCAGACCGCATGGACTTCAACCGTGCTGATGGGCATGTTGGAAATATGCCCTAGAGGCAATAATAAATTGGTTATTATTATATTTCCTTGTTCATGATAATCGTTTATTATCCATGCTAGAATTGTATTGATAGGAAACTCAGATACATGTGTGGATACATAGACAACACCATGTCCCTAGTAAGCCTCTAGTTGACTAGCTCGTTGATCAATAGATGGTTACAGTTTCCTGACCATGGACATTGGATGTCGTTGATAACGGGATCACATCATTAGGAGAATGATGTGATGGACGAAGACCCAATCCTAAGCCTAGCACAAGATCATGTAGTTCGTATGCTAAAGCTTTTCTAATGTCAAGTATCATTTCCTTAGACCATGAGATTGTGCAACTCCCAGATAACGTAGGAATACTTTGGGTGTGCCAAACGTCACAACGTAACTGGGTGACTATAAAGGTGCACTACGGGTATCTCCGAAAGTGTCTGTTGGGTTGGCATGAATCGAGACTGGGATTTTTCACTCCGTGTGACGGAGAGGTATCTCTGGGCCCACTCGGTAGGACATCATCATAATGTGCACAATGTGATCAAGGAGTTGATCACGGGATGATGTGTTATGGAACGAGTAAAGAGACTTGCCGGTAACGAGATTGAATAAGGTATCGGGATACCGACGATCGAATCTTGGGCAAGTATCGTACCGATAGACAAAGGGAATTGTATACGGGATTGATTAAGTCCTTGACATAGTGGTTCATCCGATGAGATCATCGTGGAACATGTGGGAGCCAACATGGGTATCCAGATCCCGTTGTTGATTATTGACCGGAGAGTCATCTCGGTCATGTCTGCATGTCTCCCGAACCCGTAGGGTCTACACACTTAAGGTTCGGTGATGCTAGGGTTATAGAGATATTAGTATGCGGTAACCCGAAAGTTGTTCGGAGTCCCGGATGAGATCCCGGACGTCACGAGGAGTTCCGGAATGGTCCGGAGGTAAAGATTTATATATGGGAAGTCCTATTTTGGTCACCGGAAAAGTTTCGGGTTTTATCGGTAACATACCGGGACCACCGGGAGGGTCCTGGGGGTCCACCAAGGGGGTCCACCTGCCCCGGGGGGCCACATGGGCTGTAGGGGTGTGCGCCTTGGCCTATATGGGCCAAGGGCACCAGCCCCAAGAGGCCCATGCGCCAAGAGATAAAGGAAAGGAAGACTCCTAAAGGGGAAGGCACCTCCTGGGTGCCTTGGGGAGGATGGACTCCTCCCTGGCCGCACCCTTCCTTGGAGGAAGGGCCAAGGCTGCGCCCCCCTCTCCCTTGGCCCTATATATAGTGGGGGGAAGGGAGGGCAGCAACACCTAAGCCCTGGCGCCTCCCTCTCCCTCCCATGACACATCTCCCTCCTCCCGCAGCGCTTGGCGAAGCCCTGTTGGAATCCCACTACTTCCACCACCACGCCGTCGTGCTGCTGGATCTCCATCAACCTCTCCTCCCCCCCTTGCTGGATCAAGAAGGAGGAGACGTCGCTGCTCCGTACGTGTGTTGAACGCGGAGGTGCCGTCCGTTCGGCGCTAGGATCATCGGTGATTTGGATCACGACGTGTACGACTCCATCAACCCCGTTCTCTTGAACGCTTCCGCGCGCGTTCTACAAGGGTATGTAGATCCACTCCTCCCTCGTTGCTAGATGACTCCATAGATAGATCTTGGTGACACGTAGGAAAATTTTGAATTTATTGCTACGTTCCCCAACAGTGGCATCATGAGCTAGGTCTATGCGTAGTTTGTATGCATGAGTAGAACACAAAGTAGTTGTGGGCATTGATTTTGTTCAGTATGCTTACTGTTACTAGTCCAATCTTGATTCGGTGGCATTGTGGGATGAAGCGGCCCGGACTGACCTTACACGTACTCTTACGTGAGACTGGTTCCACCGACTGACATGTACTAGTTGCATAAGGTGGCTAGCGGGTGTCTGTCTCTCCCACTTTAGTCAGATCAGATTCGATGAAAAGGGTCCTTATGAAGGGTAAATAGCAATTGGCATATCACGTTGTGGTTTTTGCGTAGGTAAGAAACGTTCTTGCTAGAAACCATAGCAGCCACGTAAAACATGCAAACAACAATTAGAGGACGTCTAACTTGTTTTTGCAGGGTATGCTATGTGATGTGATATGGCCAAAAGGATGTGATGAATGATATATGTGATGTATGAGATTGATCATGTTCTTGTAATAGGAATCACGACTTGCATGTCGATGAGTATGACAACCGGCAGGAGCCATAGGAGTTGTCTTGATTTATTTATGACCTGCGTGTCAACATAAACGTCATGTAATTACTTTACTTTATTGCTAACCGTTAGCTGTAGTAGTAGAAGTAATAGTTGACGAGACAACTTCATGAAGACACGATGATAGAGATCATGATGATGGAGATCATGGTGTCATGCCGGTGACAATGATGATCATGGAGCCCCGAAAATGGAGATCAAGAGGAGCAAAGTGATGATGGCCATATCATGTCACTATTTGATTGCATGTGATGTTTATCATGTTTATGCATCTTGTTTACTTAGAACGACGGTAGTAAATAAGATGATCCCTCATAATAATTTCAAGAAAGTGTTCCCTCTAACTGTGCACCGTTGCGACAGTTCGTTGTTTCGAAGCACCACGTGATGATCGGGTGTTAGATTCTAACGTTCACATACAACGGGTGTAAGACAGATTTACACACGCGAAACACTTAGGTTGACTTGACGAGCCTAGCATGTACAGACATGGCCTCGGAACACAAGAGACCGAAAGGTCGAGCATGAGTCGTATAGAAGATACGATCAACATGAAGATGTTCACCGATGTTGACTAGTCTGTCTCACGTGATGATCGGACACGGCCTAGTTGACTCGGATCATGTAATCACTTAGATGACTAGAGGGATGTCTATCTGAGTGGGAGTTCATAAGATGAACTTAATTGTCCTGAACATAGTCAAAAGGTCTTCGCAAATTATGTCGTAGCTCGCGCTTCAGTTCTACTGTTTAGTTATGTTCCTAGAGAAAATTTAGTTGAAAGTTGATAGTAGCAATTATGCGGACTAGGTCCGTAAACTGAGGATTGTCCTCATTGCTTCATAGAAGGCTTATGTCCTTAATGCACCGCTCAGTGTGCTGAACCTCGAACGTCGTCTGTAGATGTTGGGAACATCTGACATACAAATTTTGATAACTACGTGATAGTTCAGTTAAACGGTTTAGAGTTGAGGCACCGAAGACGTTTTGAAACATCGCGAAACATATGAGATGTTTTGAGGGCTGAAATTGGGATTTCAAGCTCGTGGCCACGTCAAGAGCTATAAGACCTCCGACGATTTTCTTAGCCTGCAAACTAAGGGAGAAAATCTCAATTGTTGAACTTGTGCTCAGATTGTCTGAGTACAACAATCGCTTGAATCGTGTGGGAGTTGATCTTCCAGATGAAATAGTGATGGTTCTCCGAAGTCATTACCACCAAGCTGCTTGAGCTTCGTGATGAACTATAATATATCAGGGACATATATGATGATCCTTGAGATATTCGCGATGTTTGACACCACAAAAGTAGAGATCAAGAAGGAGCATCAATTGTTGATGGTTGGTGAAACCACTAGTTTCAAGAAGGGCAAGGGCAAGAAGGGATACTTCATGAAACGGCAATTCAGCTGCTGCTCTAGTGAAGAAACCCAAGGTTGAACCCAAACCCGAGACTAAGTGCTTCTGTAATAAGAGGAACAGCCACTGGAGCAGAATTACCCTAGATACTTGGTAGATGAGAAGGCTGGCAAAGTCGATAGAAGTATATTGGATATACATTGTGTTAATGTGTACTTTACTAGTACTCCTAGTAGCACCATGGTATTAGATACCGGTTCGGTTGCTAAATGTTAGTAACTCGAAATAAAAGCTACGGAATAAACGGAGACTAGCTAAAGGTGAGATGACGATATGTGTTGGAAGTATTTCCAAGGTTGATCAAATATCGTACGCTCCCTCTACCATCGAGATTGGTGTTTGCGTTGAGCATAGACATGATTGGATTATGTCTATCGCAATACGGTTATTCATTTAAAGAGAATAATGGTTACTCTGTTTATTTGAATAATACCTTCAATGGTCTTACACCTGAAATGAATGGTTTATTGAATCTCAATCATAGTGATACACATGTTCATGCCAAAAGATATAAGATAGTAATGATAGTACCACCTACTTGTGGCACTGCCACTTAAGTCATATCGGTATAAAACGCATGAAGAAGCTCCATGTTGATGGATCTTTGGACTCACTCATTTTTGAAAGGTTTGAGACATGTGAACCATGTCTATTGGTGTATATGCATGAAGAAACTCCATGCAAATGGACCGTTTGGACTCACTTGATTTTGAATCACTTGAGACATGCAAATCATACCACATGGGCAAGATGACTGAAAGCCTCGTTTTCAGTAAAATGGAACTAGAAAGCAACTTGTTGGAAGTAATACATTTTGATGTGTGCAATCCAATGAGCGATGAGGCATGTAGTGGATATCGTTATGTTCTTACTTCACAGATGATTTGAGTAGATGTTGACTATATTTACTTCATGAATCACGAGTCTGAATTATTGAAAGGTTCAAGTAATTTCAGGGTGAAGTTGAAAGATCGTCGTAACAAGAATATCTATGATATGATCATAGAGATGAATATCTGAATTACGAGTTTGGCACAGAATTAAGACATTGTGGAAGTTGTTTCACAACTAATACAGCCTGGAACACCATAGTGTGATGGTGTGTCTGAATATCATAACTGCACCCTATTGGATATGATGCATACCATAATGTCTCTTATAGAATTACCACGATAGTTTATGGGTTAGGCATTAGAGACAACCACATTCACTTTAAATAGGGCACCACGTAATTCCGATGAGATGACACCGTATGAACTATGGTTTAGAGAAACCTAAGCTGTCATTTCTTAGAAGTTTGGGGCTGCGACGCTTATGTGAAAAAGTTTCAGGCTGATAAGCTCGAACCCAAAGCGGATAAATGCATCTTCATAGGACACCCAAAACAGTTGGGTATACCTCCTGTCTCAGATCCGAAAGCAATAAGGGATTGTTTCTAGAATCGGGTCCTTTCTCGAGGAAAAGTTTCTCTCGAAAGAATTGAGTGGGAGGATGGTGGAGACTTGATGAGGTTATTGAACCGTCTCTTCAACTAGTGTGTGGCAGGGCACAGGAGTTGTTCCTGTGGCACCTACACCAATTGAAGTGGAAGCTTATGATAGTGATCATGAAACTTCAGATCAAGTCACTACCAAACCTCGTGGGATGACAAGGATGCGTACTACTTCTTAGTGGTACGTAATCCTGTCTTGGAAGTCATGTTGCTAGACAACAATGAACCTACGAGCTATGGAGAAGCGATGGTGGGCTTGGACTCCAAAATGGCTCGAGGCCATATAATCCGAGAGAGGATCCATATATGAAAACAAAGTGTAGACTTTGGGAGAACTACTTGATGGTCGTAAGGCTGTTAGGTACATATGGATTTTAAAAGGAAGACGGACAATGATGGTAGGTATCACCATTAAGAAAGCTCGACTTGTCGTTAAGATGTTTTCCGACAAGTTCAAGGAGTTGACTGCGATGAGACTTTCTCACTCGTAGCGATGCTAAGAGTCTGTTGGAATTATATTAGCAATTACTACATTATTTGTGAAATCTTGCAGATATGATGCCAAAAACCATTGTTTCCTCGACGATTTTTGAGGAAAGGTTGTATGTGATACAACCGGAAGGTTTTGTTAATCCTGAAAGATGCTAATAAGTATGCAAAGCTCCAGCAATCCTTCTAAGGACTGGAGTAAGCATCTCGGAGTTGGAATGTACGCTTTGATGAGATGATCAAAGATTTTGGGTGTATACAAAGTTTATGAGAAACTTGTATTTCCAAAGAAGTGAGTGGGAGCACTATAGAATTTCTGATAAATATATGTTGACATATTGTTGATCAGAAATGACGTAGAATTTCTGGAAAGCATATAGGGTTATTTGGAAAGTGTTTTTCAATGGAAAGACTGGATTAAGCTACTTGAACATTGAGCATCAAGATCTATAAGGGTAGATAAAAATTCTTAATGGTACTTTCAAATGAGCACATACCTTGACATGATCTTGAAGGTGTTCAAGATGGACCAGTCAAAGAAGGAGTTCTTGCCTGAGTTGTAAGGTATGAAGTTAAGACTTAAAGCTCGACCACGGCAGAAGAAAGAGGAAGGACGAAGGTCGTCCCCTATGCTTTTGTCATAGGCTCTATACGGTATGCCATGCTATGCACCGCACCTGAAATGTGCCTTGCCATGAGTCAATCAAGGGGTACAAGAGTGATCCAAGAATGGATCACAAGACAGCGGTCAAAGTTATCCTTAGTAACTAGTGGACTAAGGAATTTTCTCGATTATGGAGGTGGTAAAAGAGTTTGTCATAAAGGGTTACGCTGATGCAAACTTTGACACTAATCCAGATTATTCTGAGTAGTAAACTGGATTCGTATAGTACAACAGTTATTTGGAATAGCTCCAAATGTAGCGTAGTAGTTGCATCTACAAGATGACATAGAAATTTGCGAAGTACATACGGATCTGAAAGATTCAGACCCGTTGACTATAACATCTCTCACAAGCATAAGATGATCAAACCCAGAACTCATCGAGTGTTAATCACATGGTAATGTGAACTAGATTATTGACTCTAGTAAACTCTTTGGGTGTTAGTCACATGGGGATGTGACCTTGAGTGTTAGTCACATAGCGATGTGAACTGGATTATTGACTCTAGTGCAAGTGGGAGACTGTTGGAAATATGCCCTAGAGGCAATAATAAATTGGTTATTATTATATTTCCTTGTTCATGATAATTGTTTATTATCCATGCTAGAATTGTATTGATAGGAAACTCAGATACATGTGTGGATACATAGACAACACCATGTCCCTAGTAAGCCTCTAGTTGACTACCTCATTGATCAATAGATGGTTACAGTTTCCTGACCATGGACATTGGATGTCGTTGATAACGGGATCACATCATTAGGAGAATGATGTGATGGACGAAGACCCAATCCTAAGCCTAGCACAAGATCATGTAGTTCGTATGCTAAAGCTTTTCTAATGTCAAGTATCATTTCGTTAGACCATGAGATTGTGCAACTCCCGGATACCGTAGGAATACTTTGGGTGTGCCAAACGTCACAACGTAACTGGGTGACTATAAAGGTGCACTACGGGTATCTCCGAAAGTGTCTGTTGGGTTGGCATGAATCGAGACTGCGATTTGTCACTCCGTGTGACGGAGAGGTATCTCTGGGCCCACTCGGTAGGACATCATCATAATGTGCACAGTGTGATCAAGGAGTTGATCACGGGATGATGTGTTACGAAACGAGTAAAGAGACTTGCCGGTAACGAGATTGAACAAGGTATCGGGATACCGACGATCGAATCTCGGGCAAGTATCGTACTGATAGACAAAGGGAATTATATACGGGATTGATTAAGTCCTTGACATCGTAGTTCATCCGATGAGATCATCGTGGAACATGTGGGAGCCAACATGGGTATCCAGATCCCGCTGTTGGTTATTGACCGGAGAGTCATCTCGGTCATGTCTGCATGTCTCCCGAACCCGTAGGGTCTACACACTTAAGGTTCGGTGACGCTAGGGTTATAGAAATATTAGTATGCGGTAACCCGAAAGTTGTTCGGAGTCCCGGATGAGATCCTGGACGTCACGAGGAGTTCCGGAATGGTCCGGAGGTAAAGATTTATATATGGGAAGTCCTATTTTGGTCACCGGAAAAGTTTTGGGTTTTATCGGTAACGTACCGGGACCACCGGGAGGGTCCCGGGGGTCCACCAAGGGGGTCCACCTGCCCCGGGGGGCCACATGGGCTGTAGGGGTGTGCGCCTTGGCCTATATGGGCCAAGGGCACCAGCTCCAAGAGGCCCATGCGCCAAGAGATAAAGGAAAGGAAGAGTCCTAAAGGGGGAAGGCACCTCCTCGGTGCCTTGGGGAGGATGGACTCCTCCCTGGCCGCACCCTTCCTTGGAGGAAGGGCCAAGGCTGCGTCCCCCCCCTCTCCCTTGGCCCTATATATAGTGGTTGGAAGGGAGGGCAACAACACCTAAGCCCTGGCGCCTCCCTCTCCCTCCCATGACACATCTCCCTCCTCCCGCAGCGCTTGGCGAAGCCCTGTTGGAATCCCACTACTTCCACCACCACGCCGTCGTGCTGTTGGATCTCCATCAACCTCTCCTCCCCCCCTTGCTGGATCAAGAAGGAGGAGACGTCGCTGCTCCGTACGTGTGTTGAACGCGGAGGTGCCGTCCATTCGGCGCTAGGATCATTGGTGATTTGGATCACGACGAGTACGACTCCATCAACCCCGTTCTCTTGAACGCTTCCGCACGCGATCTACAAGGGTATGTAGATCCACTCCTCCCTTGTTGCTAGATGACTCCATAGATAGATCTTGGTGACACGTAGGAAAATTTTGAATTTATTGCTATGTTCCCCAACAGGGCAACGGTTCAAGTGCTTCTGTTCGTGGTGTTGGCACGGTCGATCTGAAGTTTACTTCGGGGAAGATCGTGCGGCTGAAGAACGTGCATTATGTCCCCTCCGTCAATAAATATCTTGTTAGCGGATCTCTTCTGTGTAGAGATGGCTACAAGCTTGTCTTTGAGTCGAATAAATTTGTAATATCCAAGTATGGAACCTTTGTTGGTAAAGGCTATGAGTCAGGAGGCTTGTTTCGTTTATCCTTATCAGACATTTGCAGTAAAGTTGTTAATCATATTTGCAACAATAGTGAATCCAATGTGTGGCATTCACGTCTTTGTCATGTTAACTTTGGTTGCATGTCGCGACTAGCGAAGTTGAACTTAATCCCTAGTTTCACCACCCTCAAGGGATCTAAGTGTCAAGTGTGTGTGCAAGCTAAGCAACCTCGTAAGTCTCACACGACTGCGGAAATAAGAAATCTTGCACCACTAGAGCTCATACATTCAGATCTATGTGAAATGAATGGTGTGTTGACAAAAGGTGGAAAGAAATATTTCATGACGTTAATTGATGACTCCACTAGATACTGCCGTGTGTATCTTCTGAAGTCTAAGGATGAGGCTTTGAACTTTTTCAAGATCTATAAAGCCGAAGTGTAAAACCAACTTGATCGAAAAATCAAGAGGCTTAGGTCCGACCGTGGTGGAGAGTATTTTTCCAATGAATTTGATGTTTTTTGTGTGGAACATGGTATAATCTATGAGAGGACGCCTCCCTATTCACCTCAGTCAAATGGGTGGCCGAAAGAAAGAACCGTACTCTAACAGATTTGGTTAACGCCATGTTAGACACTTCGGGTCTCTCCAAGGCATGGTGGGGGAGGCGATATTGACTGCATGTCATGTCCTAAACCGAGTTCCCACAAAGAACAAAGAGATAACTCCATTCGAGGAATGGGAGAAGAAAAGGTTAAAACTCTCTTATCTGCGAACATGGGGTTGTTTGGCAAAAGTCAACGTTCCAATTCCAAAGAAGCGGAAACTTGGACCAAAGACTGTGGATTGTGTTTTCCTGGGATATGCTTTTCATAGCATTGGCTATAGATTCTTGGTTGTAAAATCTGAGGTACCTGACATGCATGTCGGTACGATCATGGAGTCGAATGATGTGACTTTCTTTGAATATATCTTTCCCATGAATGATATGGCTACCTCATCTAATCAGGAGATGCCTAGTTCATCGAATCAGGAACCAGTTACAATTACCGAACCTACAATTTCAATGGAACACTTTGAAAGTCCTGTGGAGGAGAACAATGAAGTTCCTATTAGGAGCAAGAGACAGAGGACTGCAAAGTCCTTTGGTGATGATTCTCTTGTGTACCTCATAGATGACACTCCCAGTTCTATTTCAGAGGCCTATGCATCTGAAGATGCTGACTACTGGAAGGAAGCGGTTCATAGCGAGATGGATTCCATCTTGGCAAATGAAACCTGGGAGATAACTGATCGTCCTTATGGGTGCAAACCTATAGGATGCAAATGGGTATTCAAGAAGAAGCTTAGGCCTGATGGTACTATTGAAAAGTACAAGGCTCGGCTCGTGGCTAAGGGTTATACCCAAAAGGAAGGTGAAGACTTCTTTGATACTTACTCACTTGTGGCTCGACTGACCACTATTCGAGTTCTACTTTCACTAGCTGCCTCGCATGGTCTTCTCGTTCATCAAATGGATGTTAAGACTGCTTTCCTAAATGGAGAGTTGGATGAGGAAATTTATATGGAACAACCAGATGGGTTTGTACTAGATGGTCAGGAAGGGAAAGTATGCAAGTTGCTGAAGTCTTTGTACGGACTTAAGCAAGCACCCAAACAATGGCATGAGAAGTTTGAAAGAACTTTAACAGGTGCAGGCTTTGTTGTGAACGAAGCTGACAAATGTGCGTACTATCGCCATGGTGGGGGCGAGGGAGTTATCCTGTGCTTGTATGTTGATGACATACTGATTTTTGGAACCAATCTGAATGTTATTAAGGAGGTCAAGGATTTCCTATCTCGTTGTTTTGAGATGAAGGATTTAGGAGTGGCTGATGTCATTCTGAACATCAAGTTGTTGAGAGACGATGATGGTGGGATTACATTGCTTCAATCTCACTATGTGGAAAAGATCTTGAGTCGCTTTGGCTATAGTGACTGCAAGCCCTCTCCAACACCATATGATGCTAGTGTGTTGCTTCGAAAGAATCAAAGAATTGCTAGAGACCAATTGAAGTATTCTCAGATTATTGGCTCACTTATGTACTTAGCCAGTGCTACAAGACCTGACATCTCTTTTGCTGTTAGCAAACTGAGTCGGTTTGTTTCAAAACCAGGAGATGTGCATTGGAAAGCTCTAGAAAGAGTTTTGCGTTATTTGAAAGGCACTGCAAATTATGGAATTCACTACACCGGGCATCCAAAGGTGCTTGAAGGGTATAGTGACTCAAATTGGATCTCAGATGCTGATGAGATAAAGGCCACGAGTGGTTATGTATTCACTCATGGAGGTGGCGCTGTTTCTTGGAAGTCTTGCAAGCAGACCATCTTAACGAGGTCAACAATGGAAGCAGAACTCACATCACTAGATACAGTTACGGTTGAAGCAGATTGGCTTCGCCGGCTCTTGAATGACTTGTCGGTTGTTGAGAAACCTGTACCGGGTGTCCTTATGAACTGCGACAATCAAACCGTGATCACTAAAGTGAGCAGTTCAAAGGATAACATGAAGTCATCAAGACACGTTCAGAGAAGGTTAAAGTCTGTCAGGAAAATGAAAAACTCCGGAGTTATTGCGTTGGATTATATCCAAACGTCTAAAAATCTGGCAGATCCTTGTACCAAGGGTCTATCACGTAATGTGATAGATAATGCATGGAGGGAGATGGATATGAGACCCACAATATGAGTTGTTCACAGTGGTAACCTATTCTTGTGATCGGAGATCCCGTGAATTAGATGTGGAAGACAAGTTGTTGGTCAACTAAGAGGAGAGTATCCTTACTATTCACAATACCACTCCATGAAGATCCAATACTCTCCTAATCTGCATGGCAAGTTGATGTATATCTTAATGTGTTCTAAGTGGCTTATTTAAGCAGAGATGTTATCCTACAGAACATCTTTTGAAGAACACACCTATATGAGTCTGATTATCAAATGTCGCAATCTATGAGAGTAGGGTTCTCTCTAGTAAACTCATGAAAGGTCACGGAGTATGATGCATAAGCTCCACCCGCGGGGAAGATCCACGGTAGCCACGTATCGGTCAAGGCTTTATGTGAAGCTAGATTTGCAGAAAACTTGCAGTTCAAGGCCCAGTCCACTGTTCAAGTTGCTTACTAGTGTAGCATAGAGTTCTAGGTGGAAGTTCAACGTAACAATCTCCACTGCAGTACCGGTATATAAAACAGTGTTTTGGAACCAAAGGCAAATTTCTGTGTGCCTCTGGGATCTGGTGGGGGATTGCTGGAATATGGTCTATTTTGGGCAGCCCAATAACTATTTCAGAAATTCCTAATAAATCCTAGAGGCCCACTCAGCCCATTTGTGCAAGGCAAGGGATACTACTAAAGTTTAGTCTCACATTGCTAGTTTAGTGGGAGTTGGACCTCCATATAAGGGAGGTTCTTTCCCCACTTGTACGAGCATGAGAATAAGAGGGATATCCACGCGCGCTCCTCCTCCGCCGCCCGCCTCGCCACGCCACGCCACGCCTCGCCTCGCCTCGTCACGACGCGACGCGACGCGTCGCGGGTTGCGGGAATGAGCCGAGCCGATATCTAAATTTTTGCCACGCACTACGGGTATACGAAAGGTCACACGGAAGCTGAAAAGATTTTTGCGAAAGTGGAGTTTGAATGCGAACGGTGCGGCCCTTCAGCTGCTGGCTGTTCGCTTCGCCTCCGTCTCTTCGTTTCGCCTCCCATCGCTGCCCTCTCGCCGCCTTCTCTTGCGCCTATAAAAGGGAGGTCGCTCCTCCCAGAGAGACGCACCAGAACTTCTCCTTCCTCTCGCCACCGGTTCCATTCCCTGAGTTACCGCTGTCTTCCTCATCCCGGCTTGCGGCGTGCACCGCGAGTCGGGACAGTAGGCCTCCAAAACCGCACCTCTTTGAGTCCTGTACGGGAGAAGGGTGATAAGGTTTTGGGGGAGCGCTCCGCGCGACTACTGACTTCTTCATCACGGACTCCGACGACTACTTCCCCGACGTCGACGACCTCATCGACGACATGGCTGGAGAGGACGTCGACCCCAAATCCAGTGCTTCTGCTGCTGTTGTCCCGTACATATTTATGCTCTTTCTGTTAGACGTCCTGCCACAGTTCTTTACTCTAGTTTTTGCCCTACATGTGTTAGGTTCTACTTCATATATGCAACTTGCTATACTGTCTGATCTAGATGTGTTTAGTTACAGTTCATATGTGAAGTTGCTATTTACCTTCTCCTTGTCAAATCGCATGACTTGCTTTATCACTGTTATATTAGTCATGCTTTATCTAATATTTCTGTTAATAAAATCATTTGGTAAATTGCTCATATTTCCAACAAGTTCTACATATGCTATACCAACAGTATCCAATAAGATGTTTTTGTTTATTGATGACTATCACATTTACTAGTGCTCATTTCATTTCTCAAAGTAGTGAGTCTTGGCTACCAAGACCACATCTATTGTGGATTGCGGTGCATCACTAGAAAACAAAAATTGCAAGAAAATCATTGGTCAGTCTAAAAATTGTATATTGTAAAGTAAAATACACC
>NC_041392.1:709649240-709651529 GCF_002162155.2 Triticum dicoccoides
TAATTTTTACCCTCCAAACGTACGCGGATGTTGTCTAGCCATCAACCTGACCAAGCCATCCATCCCATTCCCCTTATTCTCTCGCAAGATCCAATCATTGCCATCCCGCATCTGTGTTGCCACTAATCGTGCTCTGCCATAACCACCTTCATCTCGCTCTTCTACTTGGTCCGTCGCTGCTAGTGCCAGCTCCACCACGTGTGGCAGCGAACCACGGCGCAGAAGGGGTCGGGGCCTCTCTCTTGATGGTCCGCCTACCGATGCGAGGATGTTGGGCGCCGGCACTGGACCAGATGAAGATGGGTCCTACCACCGCGGCCTTGCCGTGGCAAATATATTTGTTTTGACTATCAAAATTACTTTTTATGACAATGCCAACTCTATTTATTTGACAATGGAAATTTTCCTTTTTCATGGTGTATTGTTTTCGTTATCTCATCATGGCAAATTTACATCTTAGACTATCGGCCATTCTATTTTTGGACCATGGCAAAAGTTATTTTAGCTTTTGCCATGTCACTCAATATAGTTTTGACCATATTAGTAATACAATTCTTGCCATGCACAAAAACATTTTATATAAGGCAAAGTTGTTAAAACATTTGCCATGGCAAATTCACTTTATGGCCATTGTCAAATTTCTTTTTTTAGACAATGTCAAACTTGACCATGGCAAATTTATTGTTTGGACCATGGAAAAATTATTGTTTGGACCATGGCAAATTCATTGCTTGGACCGTGCAAATTTGTTTTGTTTTGGCAATGGCAAATTTCTTTCTAAACACCCAAAAAAACTTTTATCTTATACAATATCATATATTTTTATTTGGATTTTTTGTAACATGGCAAATTTGTTTGTCAAAGCATGTTAAATTATGTTTTGTTTACCATGGCAAATTACTTGTACATCGCATAGCAGATGTCTTTTTTATGAGACTTTTTCACAATTGTTCTTCTTCAAAAAGAAAATTGCCATCATCTTAGTTGAAACAATGGCCACTTCTAGGTTAAAACATAATGTTTTTTGTTTTATATTTTTTCCATGCATGACAATTGTAACATTTTTATATATGGCATTTCACATACAACAATGACAGATACTTTTTGTGTGCATAGTTGCTTCATCCATTTGAACATGATAGCTGCTTTGTTAAATTATGTTTTGTTTCAAGAAATGTTTCGTTCGATCTGGACATATTAGATATCTTTCTGAATAGTAATGGACTCCTGCGGCATGGTAGCTCCAATGAGTGCGTCACCACCGCCGGTGCATACGCTTTTGTAGTATATCGCTCTGCACAACCCAGGGGAGTTGGCAAGACGAGAGTGGTGAGAATGAATCTTTTGTTCCTCCCCTAACCCCATAGAGTAAACTCTCCCTTTCAGACCTTGTCAGGGAGCCCGTCGATTCACCTCCCCTCTGCCTTCCGCTCTGGTGGCCGGGGGGAGAATTCTGATGCCTCCACTCCGGTTAGTAGTTTAAGTCAGGGTTTGTTAGTCTTCGCAGGTGCGGCGCTCGGGGCAGATGGTAGCATTTCTTCTTCGAGTTTGTCTTCCGAGCTCCGTTCCTCGTCGAGCTTTTCCATCAGGACGTAGTCGATGGAGCTCTGGCGTAAATTCCTGTCGTATCCTTGGGAGGTGAATTTAGGGTTTCTTATCATATGGCGAGATTTCATGTACGGTGTTTCAGATCTATTCAAGGATTTAACATCGGCGACTACGGCTCCAGGGCGCTAGTCATTAGGACACGTACACGAAGACTTCCCAGTTGTTATCGACAAAGTCAAGCCGGCTCCAGTAAAGGTTTTTGACAGTCTTGGTATCTCAATGTACTTTTTATTATATTTGAGGTGTTTTATACTTTCGGTGAATTTATTAATAGATCTCACTCATTTTTGTAAAAAAGAAAATCGCTCTGCGCACCAGACGTGGTAGGAATCTCAAGGCAGCTGCCGTCTCCTTCCTCGCTTTCCCCTTTGCAAATCACGATTCAACATCTCGAACGCCCCCGCCGGCGTGAAACGCCCCGCTGCTCGTCACATCCTCACCGGTGAGCTCCTCTACACCAAGCACAGCACCCCTGCTCGGCGCGCTGAATCCCGTCGGTAGCACAGCTCGCGACGCCGTACTTTGCCGAGATGCAGCCAGCAGGTTAATATCGTGTAGCTAGGACACATCCGGCGAAGCCGAGCTGAGGAGGTGGTCATGAACGGAGCGCCGGTGGCTGCCGGGAAGCGAGGAGCCGGGTTGTGAACGGCTGGGAGTAAAAGCTTTGGTGCTCTGGTGCTT
>NC_041392.1:709651539-709652590 GCF_002162155.2 Triticum dicoccoides
TATTTATGCTCTTTCTGTTAGACGTCCTGCCACAGTTCTTTACTCTAGTTTTTGCCCTACATGTGTTAGGTTCTACTTCATATATGCAACTTGCTATACTGTCTGATCTAGATGTGTTTAGTTACAGTTCATATGTGAAGTTGCTATTTACCTTCTCCTTGTCAAATCGCATGACTTGCTTTATCACTGTTATATTAGTCATGCTTTATCTAATATTTCTGTTAATAAAATCATTTGGTAAATTGCTCATATTTCCAACAAGTTCTACATATGCTATACCAACAGTATCCAATAAGATGTTTTTGTTTATTGATGACTATCACATTTACTAGTGCTCATTTCATTTCTCAAAGTAGTGAGTCTTGGCTACCAAGACCACATCTATTGTGGATTGCGGTGCATCACTAGAAAACAAAAATTGCAAGAAAATCATTGGTCAGTCTAAAAATTGTATATTGTAAAGTAAAATACACCGCAAATCCTAAAACAGTTCAAGGGGTGTCAAATAAGTGCTAATATAATGAAAATGCACATTTGGGCCCTAAAAGTTTGCTAAGTGTGCCACCCGCGGTCCTATTCGTGCTACATCAGCTTTGACTTGCACGGGTCATAGGCTGACCACTATCATGTGGCGAATTTTTTCACAACCCCCCCCCCCAAAGAAAGGTCATATGTTGTAATTTTTACCCTCCAAACGTACGCGGATGTTGTCTAGCCATCAACCTGACCAAGCCATCCATCCCATTCCCCTTATTCTCTCGCAAGATCCAATCATTGCCATCCCGCATCTGTGTTGCCACTAATCGTGCTCTGCCATAACCACCTTCATCTCGCTCTTCTACTTGGTCCGTCGCTGCTAGTGCCAGCTCCACCACGTGTGGCAGCGAACCACGGCGCAGAAGGGGTCGGGGCCTCTCTCTTGATGGTCCGCCTACCGATGCGAGGATGTTGGGCGCCGGCACTGGACCAGATGAAGATGGGTCCTACCACCGCGGCCTTGCCGTGGCAAATATATTTGTTTTGACTATCAAAATTACTTTTTATGACAATG
>NC_041392.1:709654972-709665184 GCF_002162155.2 Triticum dicoccoides
TTGCGTCCTACGCCTCGAGTCTCCTCACCGACTGCCATCACGGTCCCACCTCGGGCTCCCCGGTCATCCCCTCGCCTGCACAGTCTCCGGTCGGCGCCCATCCACGTCGTCGTCGGACCGGGTCGGCGTCAAAGCGAGCACACCCCACACGCTGCGCCGCCCTGCCACTGACACTGGGGCCACCCTCCAGAACCCCACCGGTAAGCGGCGTCGGTCGTCTAGAGTCCAGAGTGACGCGAGGCTGGAGGAGGACGTGGCGGCCCGCAGGAGAGAGGAGAGGAGTGGAGTGGCGTGGGCCCGACGGCCATTCCGCGGTTTTAATTATTCGGGCCATTTAAAAGGGATGGCACGGCGTGGCGTTGGTTGGCCTCCGTTCCACTCCACGCACGCCCCCCTCATTTCCATTCCACCTTCCCACCCATCGCCCTGCCTGCCTACCTCTTCCCTCTCTCCCTCGTCCACGCCTCCGGTCGTTCCCCTTCTTCCCTCTGCTGTCCACTCACCGGACGCCATGACGGAGGACGCCGAGGGATGTGTTGCTGTGGCGGTGGCCGAGGCGGCGGGCATCATCTGCTCGCTCCGCGCGGCCGACCTCGCCGGGTGGACGCCGCCCTGGAAGGCCAGCGGGCCGCCGTCGTCCGAAGCCGCGGCGAAGGAGGAGACGGCCTGGCCGGCGGTTGCGCGGGGGAAGCGGACGCGGTCGTCGCGCTCTGGCTCCGCGGCCAACAAGAACAAGGGGCGATGGGCCCGCGGCAGCCCCGCGTCTCCGCTCGACTACAGCGGCGGCTCCGGCTCCGGCGCGTCCACCAGCGGCGGCGAGGACGGCGCCTTCTGCTCGCCGCCGGCGACGGTCGCCCTCGCCCGCGGGCACGCCGTGGTCACACCCACCGCCGCCCCAGCTTCTTCCTCCCTGGCCAAGGTACGTAGACGAGCGCGCGCGTCCCCATCTGCAGTTGCTGCTTTCTTCTTCCCCTCCATTCTTTCTCCTGTCTGTCTCCTTTCTCGTGGTCCGTTGGCTGCCTGCCTGCTTTGCGTGCTTTCCGTTCGTTCGTTTGGCACGGACGAAACTACCCCTCCACGGGGTCACCACCGAGAGAGGGAGGGGAAGAGCAACGGCAACGGTGGATGACTTGGCGATGAAACATCGCTTTTCCTCCGCACCTCACCCGCTTTTTGTTCGCCTGACCTTTTCTCACATCTTTTATCTTTTTCCGTTACCTTTTCTCTCGCATGTTTTCTTCCGTCGAACTCCAGACACCCCGCTTCTTGTTCCACAGATCCATCGTCCTCGCATCAAAAGTCCAATTGACGGGCGTCAGCTCTGAATGTCAATGGCTTCTTATTTTTTTTATCCCGGTACGGTCGTGTGTATGAATAGCATCCGTCATCGCCATGGTCATTCCGTTTCATTCCACGGTACTACGTGTCGCGTGCTTGACTGCAGCTCCTTCCGTGGCAATTCACAGCGGTTGGTGCGGTGGCGTGGGGATCCGACTCCTCACCACGAGCTTTCACGCCTTTCCCCAAACCAGAGTCCTTCGTGAGGGCAGTGTGGTCATTTAGGGACTCCTCGCGCCGCGGTGGCAGTGGCACCGCCCGTGGGGCCGGGCCCTACCCGCCATGCAGTTGAGAGTCACTCGGCGTCAAACCGGCGCGTCGGCGTTTGGTGGTCGGAGGGTTCCACGTGGCCGCCGCCGATTGGCTAGGCCGTGTGCCCGGGTCGCACGCCACCCATTAAAATAGGGGGGCGATGATTAGATTAGAAAGAAAAAAAGGAAAAGAACAACCATAGAAAGTGAGAGCACAGATGGAAGCATGGGGAAGGAGCAGGCAAGCCGGATCCATGGCTGTGGGTATGGCCGTCCGGCCGGACACGGAGGCGGGGGCGACGGTGCTAGATACGGCCTGTCACGGCCACTTGCCTCCCGCCACGTGTACCGCCAGCGCCAGCAGCCCCCACGACGCCTTTCGGTTGGTGACGCACGCGGTACACTTAACGCTTTCCCAAACCGTACCTGCATGGCCTCGCTCAGGCCCCACACGTCATTGTCCCCGTCGAAAAGAAACCATTTTTCTATCTATATATTTATTCACTTATTTAAAAACTCCAAGTGTGTAGATAGGGTGACAGATGAGCACTGCCGATGGACCGATTCAAAAACTCAAAACCGTAATGCGTTTCACGTGAGTTGGCGAGTAGAAATGTGTGCATGCATGCACGAGCGGGGCTGGTGCATTGTTGGTGGGGAGTTAGTTTGGCCGGCTGGCTCATCCATCTCATCATTCCTTGCATGCCTTCACCCAGTTTCCTTTCCTTTTGATTGATAATAAAGAACGTGTGTCCTCTGCTGTTGCTTTCTTTGCGCTGGTCGTTGGTTGGTTCCACTCTCGCTTTCTTCTTTATACCAGCACCAGCAGCATATCCTAGCTAACAACTGATCTTGTAATTGCTCTTCTGCTGCTGCTGCTGCAGGTTGGCTCTGCGGGAGGAGCACGGCGCCCATTGATCCTGCCGGTGCCGCCGCTGCCCCGCATCGCCGGCCAGAGGTCGGGGAAGAAGATGGTAAGTTCGACACTCGCTCTCTAGTCTCTATCATACATTGAAAGCAAGTTTGGCTGGTCGTAGTATAGTAGTACAAAGGCATGTTTAGATAGCTAGGCAGGCATTTTTCAGCATTTGGTTCATAGGATAGAAATGTTGTAGGAATAGGAAAATCATATCCTATAGAAATCCTATGACCTTCAAACCAGAGGAGGCCTTATTGGGCCTATACCGCGTCAGCAGTTGGGCACAGTCCACGCAGACCGAGTCGGTCGTAGGAGAAGCGAGGCTGTTCAAATGGCTGGCATTCTTAATTGTTTTTAGTAGCTTGGCCTGGTGGAATAAAGCGTGTGGTGCACCCACTTGCTGCCATTGGAATCGAAGATGGAGAGAGAGAGTGCTTGGCGTCCAAAGGGCAGGAAAGGCAACAAAGCTGCGTGCCTCTGCCTGCCCAAAAGGATCCTCACATCATCAACGCCGGATGGGCGGTCCGGTCCGGTCCTGTCCCAGTGGGATCGATGTCCCAACTCATGACCCATTGCATCAGATTGCTCATAGAGAAATGATGAAGGAGCAAAATAGATTAGCTTTTTTGGGCTGCTTGATCTGGCCTGAACTTGTGCTGTGATTTGCTGCAGAGGCTCCCGGAGGTGAAGCAGCTGGTGCTGTCCCTGTCGGCGGAGAACGTCGGCCTTCGCCAGGTAATACCTTTTTGTACATTTCCCATTCTATGAAGATTCTGTCGCTAATTTCACACAAATTTGCATCTAAGTTCTTATTATTCGCTTTCCTTTGAACAGGAGATGGAGTCGCTGCAGAGGGCCTGCACGGGGCTGTCCAAGGAGAACGGCAGGCTAGAGGTGAGTGACACTCCCTCACGCGCACCATCATACCAATCTTAACTTCTCCTGCCGTGTCCATTGCGTAGCATAGATAGATGCTTCTGGCTTGGGTGGGATATGTACTCCGCCGAGTGGACAATCATAAGCATGAAGAAAGAAAGATAAATAGCTTGGGCGCCTCCACTTGCATTGCATGGAAGAGCAGCCTTAAAGCACAAGTGAGTGAGTGAATCGATGGCAAAAGAATAACAATGAAAAAAAGACCGTCCTGAGCCTCCCAGCGGGGCACCACACCACTGGGTGGGTCCTGCCTTGATCTCTCCGTGATGTGGTTCGTAGCACGATTTTGGGTTTGATTTGATGGTCGCAACCCTCTCTCTCAACCACCGTTGTTGTTGTCCTTGGGAGAAAACTGAGTGCGACCGGTGCCGTCCGGATAAGCTTTAGGCAGGTTAAGACGTGGATTTTCGTCGTCGTTGTCTTGGGGTGGTGTCGCTGTCCATGGGTCCGGTTGGGTTGGAATATGCTGACAGTTTAAAGGCCTCAGCGATGCCATGAGCCGGAATTCCTGCTCCGTTATCGGTTACTTTCTGAACTGAACGCATGCCATTTTGTATTCCGAATTGGAAGCTCTGATCCCCTTTGCCCCAATGGTAGGTTGGATACTTGAGTGTGTGTGTACTACTTGGGCGTGCTGTGTGCGGAAATGGATGCACAGTAATTTAGCAGTAGGTGGAGGTCTTGCTTGGTGTTCACTGGCCGCACGTACGCTGTCCAGAACAGAATCCTTTGCGATAAAGAATGCCAGGTTGCCGCCGACGATCCTAGCTAACCTGCAAGCAAGCAAATGGATCTGCGCGCACCTGCCCGTCCGGGCACGACGATCCCGTGCCCTTCTTTAATGCCCTGCGGCCAGCAGAGCCGCCGCACTTACTATATAATCCATGGGGCATGGTGTACGTACGCACCATCCTCGTCGTCAGCCACGGCTGCCCCGGGTGACACTGCGCTGTGGGTGGCCGTGTGGCGTGTACAGTGTCACCACACCCATGGCTGGACGAACAAGTTGCACTGCGGTGGCAATATGTTTAGGCCGGCCCAACCCACTGAAATGGCCCCTGCTTTTGATTTGCTTTCTCCGGGCTCTCCTCTTGTCTAGCATGGCCAACATCCTGGCCCCTGCTAATGTAAACCACTAACCACTTATGGGTACGCCGTGCCTCTCCCTTGCCAAGTTAATTAGTGCCGTTGAATGAATAAAACGCTGTCGATCCGGACTGTTTTTTTCTTCTGAATTTCCCTCTAGGTTTCCGAGCCCGGTCTGTCGCTGTTGATCCGGGTGTTGGTTCGCTAGACGAACTGAAAGTTTTTGAAACGATGTCTTTGCGTGAAGCTTGCACTCACATTTTCCTTCTGAACAATGTTACAGACAAGGCTGGAGCATTCATCCTCCTCAAGCAAGCGGAAGAGGACCGGGTGCGAAGAGGAGGAGCGGCGGCAAAGGAAGCCGCAGCAAGCTGGTGGCGGCTTCGAGCTCCCTGACCTCAACATTCCGGCGCAGGATGTCGCCGATGCACCAGCGGCGGTTCCCTGATGGCTCGGGAACTCAGTCCATCTCCGGTGGTGGCGCCTGACGGCTTACCTGACAAGTTCATTAACCGTGTATAGGGGAGGAAGCTGAATCTGGGGCTGGAAGGCCTGTTCTCTGATCGTGCCTGCTGGCAGGGAGGCAGAGGAGCCGGTCTTGTTACCTTAGCTTTTTTTTCTTCTTCTTTCGTTTAGTTTTGACTGTGCGTTTTAAGGTAGGTAGCGAGCACACTTTACAGGGTAATCGCGAGGGTGCGATCTCCGATAAAAAAACGGGTAAATCGCCCGAGAGGATTACAGAGGAAGATGAAATGTTTACCAGTTTTTAAGATGAAAATAGGCAGGGTAACGCAAAGCACTTGGATAGGAGCTTAAAAAATATACGTAAATATTCTTAATGTATCGATTTTGTTTAGCGCCTCCACTTCCAATACGACGGTGCAATATTAGACAAGGTGCACCGATGGACTCGAGGTTGCACATACACAACGGACGCGCATACACAACAGACAGAAATATCCATTCTCCCAACCACATCAGATCCTGTCTTGCAGTGCAAGCCAAATGAAGAATTTCCAGCGAGGAGGCGCCCAGGCCTTCCAGAACGAAGTTTGAAAACTTGACCGTGTTCTTCCCAGAAACTGCATCCGGTATGCAGAGGCCGCGCTATAGGAGCCCGGGCTGGAGAGCTTCCAAAGGATCTTATCTGGCACCTCGAGCCGTAAGGGCAGCACGGATGATCTAAGCAAGGCCCACAGCCGCTGGAAAATCCGCCAGCATCACGTTAGTCAGGTTGTTGTATCTAATATCCCCAAGCCACTTGTTGTTTAGCAATGCGTCCTTAACTGATCTTCCCTTCCCCTGGAGTGATCATACCTCGCCGGTGCAATAAGCCACATTGGGAGGCGTGGAGCTAGGTGGACTCCACGAAGCAACCAATCTCCCCATTGCCAATTGTCACCGACGTAGCCGCCGCAAAGAGAACTCTGTCTTGCTGATCACACGGTAGGTCAGGCGCCCCCTCCACTAGGGCTTGTTGGGACAAGCTAGGGGGGGGGGGGGGGTTGGGGTGAGGAGACGGGAGTTGGAGGACTCCTCCCGTAGGTTGGTGCAAGGGGGAGCTCCTCTCCAAGTCGGCCTCCCCCTCTCCCTCTACCTATATATATACTCAAAGGGGGCGTGCCCCTAGATACACAAGTCCCTTTTTTTCCGGGTGGCCCCTTCTCTGTAGTTCATCTAGTTCTTCAATCTAGATTCATTTCTCTCTAGTCCTCATAATAGAAAAGCCGTTTGTGGTTCTCTTCCTCCCTCCTCTAGTTCTCCGGCGACGTCAAGCTCTGGACGTCAAAGCGCTATCGCATTGTGAGTCCCGTACGTGTGCAATCCGTAGAGAGGTTGTGCTTTCGGTCTTCGGTCCGATGGATCATCTGTGAACAGTATGTGGGATTTCATCAATGATCTACACCAGCACTTCTTCCGCTGCAACTCGAAGTTGCTAACGTTCCAAGCTAAGCTCTATATGCATCTTCATAGTGATGCGGGATATTGATTGTAGGGTGATTTTTCTGTTTTCTACTATGTTTCCCAACACGCGCGTGCAGACGGTGCGGGCCAGAGTTGACGGGCCAGTGCGTAGGGTCGAGAGGCTAAACATGACCTGCTCCTGACGGCTTCGTCTGGTGGTGGGTGGTACGTCTGGCCTCAGGTGGTGGGTGTGTTGGGTGTTGGTGGCGGCGGCTGCGATGTGGCCCAGATATGCTATCCGGTGGCACCTGCCGGCATCACCTCGCTCGGGCTGCTCTGGGAGAAACCCTAGATCTGGGTCTCCCTAATCGGAAAATGATGGAACCTTCGGTGTCATTCTCCCTCCAGGGGTATTATTATGGAGCAGGTGCTTGCAGGAGGGGCCAAGAGGTGGTGCGGTGTGGCTTCTACCTCGTCGGCGGGTCTCAACGTTGGACATGTGTTGATAAACGCATGCAAGGTGTTGGTGTTGTCTGGCATCGATGACAGTTAGGCCTGGCAAGGTCAATGTGATGATCTCTCCTGAAGTTCGGACGGTGAAATATGACAACGGTGGATTCCGGAGCGTGTGCATGCAGTGCGCGCTGATGGTCTGATAGACCGGTCGATGCTCTTGGTTTGCTGTGGGACAGCATGGTAAAGCCACCGGATTAAATGGTGTGCATTGGTACGAGATCAAGGCACATCATCAGACTAACAGGTGTAGCGGCATCAATAGCGAGGAAGGTGGCTCTGGGGTGATTTCATGTATTTGTTTTGTCAGACTCTGTTGAATAATACAGTCCGTCCGTTTCATAATGTAGCGTATTTTTTTTAAATCAAACCTCACAAACTTTGACCAAGCTTAAGGAGAAAATGTTTACATCTAGGATGCCAAACATATATTATTAGATTCATCATACGATGTAGTTTCATATTTATATTTTTGGTATTGTATATATACATATTTTTCTCTATGAACCTGGTCAAAGTTTATAAAGTCTGAAAGTGTGCAGCGCTTTATAGTTACACGAGAAGATTGACACCCCTGTGGTCAAGATCCAGGTCCGAAAATGCTCCACATTTGTGCAGGGTTTGAGCTTGTACTTGATTAAAGTTTCCGTATATGCAGGGATTTGTAACCTTGAGTTTTACTTACCACTCGAAGATCACATTGTCACGTTTATGTATTCTACACAAGTCTTCTCCGAGAAGATTTAATGGACTCAAGTGGAACTTCATGTGTGTCACTGGCACTTAAGCGCCGCTGGGCAGATTCAACAAGAGAGCATCAACAGCTCACCTAACGTACTGTGTTTGTTTGTTTGTTTGTTTGTTTACAGGAACCAAGTAGCACGCCTGAAACTTGAGCTACATTGGTAGTTTGGTACACAAGAAGAAGCGAGCGGTGAAACCTCGAACTAGACAAAAGAAAAATGTTTATCAGCTAAGGTAATGAGACCGGTCAGACTTCACTCCTCTTCTTCCCAGGCAGCACGCCACGCACGGTAAGAGATCGACCGCTTTCCTCCCCTATACACGGTTAATAAACTTGTCAGGTTAGCCGTCAGGCGCCGCCACCGGAAACGGCCTGGGTTCCGGTCCGGAGCCGTCACGGAGCCGCCGCCGGTGCGTCGGCGACGACATCCTGCGCCGGAAAGTTGAGGTCCGGGAGCGCGAAGCCGCCACCGGCTTGCTGCGGCTTCATTTGTCGCCGCTCCTCCTGTTGGGAGCCGATCCTCTTCCGCTTGCCCGAGGACGAATGCTCAAGCCTTGTCTGCAGGTCAGAAGGAAAAGTTAGTATGTAGTACTCTCTTCGTTCTTAAATACTTGTCTTTCTAGGCATTTCAACAAGTGACTACATACGGAGCAAAATGAGTGAATCTACACTCTAAAATATGTCTACATACATCTATATGTAGTAGTTATTTGGAATGCCTAAAAAAACAAATATTTAGAAACTGAGGGAGTACAAGCTAAGCAACACACAGCCAGCGGTTGAAATTCAGGTAGCAAATCGAACCCGGATCAATAAGGACCACTGTGATGAAGCGCGTAATGTACGAATCACTAGTTACGAAAAGACTCATACGCGGCCGCACGTGGCAACGCTCGACCTGGGTATCGCGTGTACGACACTGTCGGAAAGGGCGCAGGGCCCACCCACATGTCCAGACCATCCATAAAACTCTGCCCCGTGATTTCAATAGTGGGGCCTAGTGTCTCCTTCCATATATAAAACTCTGCCCCGTGATTTCAACCGGTGGGGGGCCCGCTATGCCTGATTAATTAGCCTCACCCTGATTTCTTTACAAGGAAACTTGAGTTTCTAACACGCTGTCGGAAATCGATCGTTCTAACGCGCGCGCGCGTAATAGCATCCCTTAGTTATATTAGCAGGTCGAACATGTTGGCCATCACAGCGCTGGCTGGAAAAAGCAAACCCCCTGACCGTGGAATGATAGACAAGAGGAGAGCAGGGACAAAGCAAACACAAGCAGGGACCATTTCGGTGGGTTGGGCCGGCCAAAATATATTGCCACCACAGTGCAACTTGTTCACCTACGTGTGTGGTGACACTGTACAGACCACACGGCCACACACTAGAGGCCAGCCGTACCGGCCAGATGAGACCTGGGTGGCAGGCAGCCGTGGCTGAGACGAGGATGGTGGTACGTACACCATGCATCTTCGACTATAGTAACGGCGGCAGCGCTGCTGCAGGCATTAAAGAAGGGCACGGGATCGTCGTGCCCGGCCGGATAGGTGCGCGCAGATCCATTTAGGTCCATCCAGTCGGATCCGGCTTGCCTGCTCCCTCCTCATGCTCCCATCTGTGCTCTCACTTCATCCTATGGTTGTCTTTTTTTTTTCTTTCTAATCTAACCATCTCCCCCTGATTTCAAGGGGATGGGGCCGGACTTTATTTTCTTCCAATCAAATCAAGCCATGTATGTGGGAGCACGGATGGGCACACGCCGGGAGCAGGCAAGTCTCGTCCCATCCAGTCCAGCCTAAAAATGTCTTATAACGGAGTAGGAATTCTGGCTAATGGGACCGATCAGGTCTTTCAACTCGCCCTACTACGTAGGGCCGTAGGCACATCATTCTTACCCCGCCGGGCCCATGGACAGCGACGCCACCTCAAGACGAAGACGACGACAGAAACCCACGTCTAAACCTGCCTGCCTAAAGCTTATCCGGACGGCACGGGCCGCACTCAATTTTCTTCCCCAAGGAAGAACAACAAGAACGGTGGTTGAGAGGAATGCGACCATGAAATCAAAGCCACACTCCTCGACCAAACCCAAAAAATCGTACTACTAGTAGGAACCACGGCACAAATAGATTAAGCCAGGACCCACCCAGTTGTGCCCCGCTGGGAGGCTCAGGACGGTCCATAATTTCTTCTTTTGCCATCGATTCATTCACTTGCGCTTTAAGGCTGCTCTACCACGCAAATGGAGGCCCCGAACCGATTTTTCTCTCTTTCTTTGTGCTTATGATTGCGCACTCTCGGGTCCCGCCCAACCTGAAGGCATCTATCTATGCTAATGCTACGGAGAAGTTAAGATTGGTATCATGGTGCGCGTGCATGCTACTCACCTCTAGCCTGCCGTTCTCCTTTGACAGCGCCATGCAGGCCCTCTGCAGCGACTCCATCTCCTGTTCAAAAGAAAGCGAATAATAAGAATTTAGATGCAAATTTGTGTGAAATTGCCGACAGAATTTGTAGAA